>NC_137876.1:37614676-37734676 GCF_963924005.1 Protomyctophum bolini
TAGTAGGAAAGCAGATGATGTTGTTGTCAATCATGAGGCTATGGCTAACCCGTTGGAAAACCAAACACAGCCAACGAGCGCTACTAGCATGTAAACAAAAGCGGTAAAATATGTCGGATGATGATGTTTATAAAATAAACTATTTATTATACGTCGATTTAATAGCCATATTGATACGGTCGTGAGTTACTGCAGTGGGGGCAGCCATGTTTGTTGTCTGACGCTGTTGAGTGACTGGGCTGATGGCCAATCAGCTGCTGCGATCGGATTTTCGAACGACACTGACGCAGCCATAGGCAGAGACTCCAGACCTGATTCGCCAGAACATATTTTCTTAATGGGCGTGGCTAGCGATTCAGGGCTAGAGCCAGGCTACCTCTACTGAGTTGCAAACTAGATACATTTCTACTGGAGAAATTTGAAACTAGAAAGCTAGTGTTCAGATCAGTGTTCAGGAAAAATATACAATATTTCATTATGCTGGGTGGGTGGGTGTGGTCAGGGTTGCTAATGGACATCTAGAATGTGAAACAGGCTAACAGCCTAAACAAATTGATCTAGGCTTGATGCTTTGCGCATGAAATGACCCAGAATGGACAACATGGAAATGTAAAAGAAAATGTTCCCCTTCTCGAACCCAAAAACGTATTGTATTGCTTACTTTCAGTCCCTCTCTGCCTCAGATTGACTATTGACTTACGCTAGTGCTGTGCATGTCTGCGTTGATAACGATCTGAATTGTTCCTGTCATCAGGTTACCAAATCACACAATACTCTCACCCCAACACAATCCTGCCTCGCGGTGATTATCCATCCTCTAACATCAATTTCCCTTCAAGCAGACTGCCATCAATCTCAGCAGACTCCTGGGCACTTTTCTTTTCTAGTCAGCTAAATTGCAGACAATCAAGCGATTTGTGTCTGTATGTTGACCAGGGTGTGAAGTTTGTGAACTTGCCTATATTGCCGTTACATTATTATAATGTGCGCTGGCGAACATTACCTTTAGCTGTCCCTTTGTTGAACTCGCAAATAAAGAGCTTTCTACTGCATGTACTTGCAAAGTGAATTCACCAGTATGTAAACATGGCCTGGGTTATTGTAGGGACCTCATTCCGTGTGAAGTCATAGAGGATGTGCCTGATTTAATGGTGAAAGACTAAGATATGGAAATTGTGGGCCAATAATGATAATTTGCCTGTTAGCCGATACCGATATTTCCCTTTTTTGTGCCATGGAATGAAATAAAAATGTAATGTAATGTAATCTTCAATGTAAAAATAACATCCCAAGATAACCAACATAGCCACAACATCTATGCATCACAACAAGGATAAAACTAATGGATTTGAAAGTTATTCAATCCTTAGACAATAGACCTCCTCAAACAATGGTGGAATTAATTATTCCAGTTTTATTCAGCGCATCTGCTCCTCTGGTGTTTGTATTTGCACACACAACTTTTTCTTTCTAATTTGTCCTTAAAGGCGCAGTGAAACGGAAATGGTGAACAACATGAAAATGGTGTTTCCACATGAAACACCGGTCTGAAGTTTCTGAACCAATCAGAGTGTCGCATCCCTTCAGGCGATGGGACGGTAGCTAGGGACGGTGGCTAATGCTATGCGCAACAGCGTGGTGTTGTTTGTTTATAAATCAGACGGTCGCCCAGCACAACCAGTTTACTGTTATGTGGCTTATTTCTACCCTATAATGTTTTCAGAAACATATTTTAGCGTGATGATTAAGTTGAAACCGAGTAATACACTGTCTGAATGTTATCTTGAATGGAAATAAAAACGGAGTAATCTGTAATCAGAAGCAGCTGTGTTGCATGGATGCGCAGACATGGGGAATTAAACATGTGAGCTTCATTTTTATTGGCTTTTATCGATGTGTACCTCTACACGTCATCACGCAGCACGTTTTAGTTTTAATAAATAAATAATACAATCGTTTTTATGGACCTTTGATATAAAAACACACAGAAATGAGAATTTTCCCATTTTTTTGGCATCCATTGTTAGGTATGCCCATATGATGACCACGGATATGGTCTAAAAGTGTGAAAAACTTATTTTTCATTTCACTGCGCCTTTAAGAGAACGCTGTCTAGATGCAACACATTGATGCTACTGTAGCTCATCTATTATTTAGGAGGCAGGAAGTTGTGGTTTACTTTACACAAACAGTGGTGCAACATACAAACAGTGCTTGATACAACTGCTCCCTGCTAACGTCAAATAACCAAACCTCTGATCATTTTATTGTAAACGTAACGTATAGGAGTAAGTAAAGGAAAGTCTTTGTTTAACTTTTGTCTATCTGAAAACCTGAAAATAATCAGATCAAACCCAGGTGAGGCTTGCAACAAGCTAAATATATCCACATGTCCTGAAATCAGGACTAACCAAGGATCTCCGCAGATCATCTCAGTCTCAACACAGGCAATTTGCTGCCGCAGGAAAGGGATTTAGAGTTAAGTGGGATTTTAAGAAGGGTTGCCTGAGACCGTGGAGTATGAGAGTGTCACGGCTGCCATTAATCCTCATTAGAGGAGAACATGACAGGGAGCATATGGGTCTCCTCCAGTCAGACTGGAGCCTTCCAGAGACCCAGCTGACTGCTCTCTACCAATGCCCCCTGTCACTGATAGAGAATAGAGATGCCAGGGCAAAGAAAGCCACATCACTATGGATTATGTTTTTATTCGTTTCATTGTGGGGAAAGATGGATGAGTGAACGGACAATGTAAAAGCACTGTTGATCTTGTTCTACCGGGTAGTTACTTAACATACTGGTGTGTGTGCCGTGGAGTGAATGGATACAGTATATAGATGTTAGATGGTTTTCAAATAGCTAAAAGTTGAAATTACCTTGACTTTGGCCAGGAAAAGCTAAATGTGCTTAAAAAAAAAAGTTATTTACCTTGTTAGGCATGGGAGATACTGTAGGCTTATCTAGGCTACTTACTGTATGTCATCGCTTTGAGAAAATGCTCCGACTATGAAAATGAAAATGTGTTTAAATGGAGAGAAGAACTAAAATGGTGTGAATACTAATGATGCCTTTGATACTTTTTAAGGTGTAGAGCATTTTTGGTTGCCTGAATGTACTCCTACGTTTCAGTATGGGCCGTGGAGGAGCCTATTGTAAGTAAATAATGTAGGGATATATTTTTTAGATGAAACTTAGATAAACATATAGATAAACATCAGGTGCAGTTCTAAATAATCTCTCGCCCATACTCTGTCACCCTATCTCTCTATCTCTGTGTCTCTGTCTATCTCACTCTCTTTTATTCACACTGTCACTAAATGCCGCCCTCATATCCTCCCATCCTAATCTCAGACTCAACTACTTACATCAAAAGCCTGTCAGGCGGAGCACATGAAAGCCTGTTTTCTGAGAGCCTCTCGCCGTCTTGACTGGTACCCTCGGCTTTCATTTTTTATCCTCCTCCAAACACTGGCGAGTGGAGAGGATGTAGCCCATCCCAAAACGTCCTCGGGTCAGCACATGTACACTTAAAACGGTCTAATCTCATTGAAATACATTCAAATGTATCCCCCACCCCACCCTACTGCAGGTTGGTACTAGAAGCAGCACACACACACACACACACACACACACACACACACACACACACACACACACACACACACACACACACACACACACACACACAAATACAGTATATGTATTACTATGTAATGAATTCTGAAGCACAAACATTGTCTCATCATCAATCAGAGGGGGATATTTCAGATAAAAAGAATAAAGCAGTGAGACTTTGATGGTCGTTTCCTTCAGAAGGAAGACATTTGCCAGAGCCCGTCTTTACGGGCTCTGGCAAACAAAGGTTTGACAGCTGCCATAATGTGCATCTGTATTATAACTTAAATAAACACTGTAACAACAATTCTCTACAGAATGACAATAGTCGGCACAAGTTGATTGTAACCATACATAGTTATCATTATTTTGCAGTGTGTGTTTGTGAGTGCTAGTGACAACGTTAAAGAGATTTCAACATATTGCTTACTGCCTTTTTCCACCTATATAATATTGTCTGCATCTGCTCTTTCCCCTAGTCTGTCTCCCTAGTTCCCTTGTGATTTACCCTTATGATTTTAACCAAAATCTAATGTTTAGTTAAACCTACGTTTTTTTCTTTTTTTCTTTCCTTTTATTTTTCCTTTCATGGACCGAAATAATATCTATTTATCTAAGGGTGGCAGCGGGGGCAGTGTCTTGAGTGTACAGGGTTTGATGAGGGCCTATGTAGGGTCGGGCCTTAATTTTCGGGCCTGTTGAGAACTCTAGTTTTCACCAGCTGCCAGGTGCGGCTGCACAAATAACTTTGGGGCATGCAGGCCCGTCTAGAATTGAAATGGACAGGTATCAGTCATGTATGGGGATGATGATATCATAGTGATGTCACGAGACCTGGGCTCAATATATGGGGGCTTTTCCCATGTATGGGGATTTTGAGTGACGAAAAACCACCAGGTCCATAACGTTCTGAACCTGGTGGCTACAGACGTGTGATAGTTAGAGATGTAATTGGTGAAAATATAACGGAAAGTGGGGGCAGTGATAACGGATAACCTCCCAAATTTTGAAGCAGGAAGGTCATGATTTCAGTTCACGAAAATATATATTATTTTAAAAATATCTTTACATTTTATTTTTGATTTGATTTGATTTTTTAATCACATATTTATTTATTTTAGCCATTTGGACAGTTCTCAACATGTGGGTCCGCAAATTATTTTGGGAGGTCCCCAGATGATTATTTTATGTGCAACATTGCATAAAGCCAACTTTTTTTAATTATTTAATATAATTGTGGAAGGCTGGCCTGTGAGACAATTGGAATATTAATAAAAACCCAGAATATTCTTCCAACTTAGGTCTACTTAATGTCATACAATACGAATGTGGTGCTTGACAAAAATAACTGCTTTTTAAAATCAGTAATTTATGTTGAGCATATAACTAAACATAAATTAGCCTCTTAGTGTTTCTCTTGGAGAGCTATTCTAGTTCATACACTGCACACAAGTTACAGGCTTTGATGGAATAACAGAAGGTGCAGTAATACATCATGTGCCACACATAAAGGTGTCGCAATAGGGTCATTCAATACTGAAAGGATGCGGTCTAAATCACAGCTTTTGTCTTTGTCTTTTCCATTATCCTGTGTTTGTAAAGTGCACCGTAATATTTTCTTTAACATCTAAATCTTACTTCACCCACTGGCAAACCAGTCCTTGCTTTAAATATCTTTGATTGATTGAATACTTGCGGTCCTTGTGGTCTTGTACATTGTCTTAAACATATTCTAACTAAACCTACTGTATATACTGTACATATGGGACAAAATGATAAAAAGAAAATAAATGCATGCTCCTCAACATAAAATTTCATCAGATATTTGTCCTGCTTTTGAACTAAAATGCCCCATAAATCCATTCAATATTCTCCAGTGAAGAAATTGATTATCAGCTGATATAAAATACTAAATGATGCAATCTGCCCCCAGATATAATAAATATATATATATATAATAAATATCATGTCAGAAGATAATTCAGGGAACGATTCAAGCTGAAGTGAAAATCCTCCTCTACATTCTGGTGGTACTGGATATTGGCAATGTACTGTTCACCAGCTTTCATTGCTTTTTAAACTGCTGGAACTTCGCTCACTGCTTGGCCACATATATTATGGATTATCTGTTATATTTTGATTCAGAAAACAAGCATGTATCGTCATGTGGGTGAATCGACCGTTGAAAGGCACACGGGTTTAAAAAGAAAAAAACTGTTGATACATCTGTCTAAATCTGTCTTTTCAGTTCGTGAAGCTGCCAAGTCCGCTTCACGAACGATCCATTTGGTGGGAGAAATTAACATATTGAACATGGGGGATATCTAGCCGAGGGATTACAACATGATCCTAGATGGATCAGGAGATCTGGAGTATTAAAAATGAAATAGGATATCGGTCTGCTCCATTTTGCTGCTCATTTCATGTGATTTAGGAGGTTTAACAATGGTACAGTAACAATTAGACCAGGGTATATAACTATTCCTGTCTCTGCCTCTTTTATCTTTCCTTTTTTTGCATTTGTCTTCCCCAGACGCACGCACACGCACGCAGTTCTCATTCACACAGATTAGAGGTCGTAACTTTGGAATGAGCTTAAGCCTATACTTTGTACTGAGCTTAAGCTTAAAATAGGTTTAAGCTAATTCCAAAGTTATGAAACGAAAGTTATGTCTCCAGCTCAAGATCTTGTCTCCATCAATACCTCAGTAGGTGCGGTATTGCATGGGAGCGTTGTAGATGGACCGCATGGTTGGATGTGTTTTGTCAGGATGTGGGTAGCAAAGGAATCTGAAAGTTATAGCCATGTAGTTGGGTTGTTTATGGCAGTTCCGTGACCACGGAGAGCAAAGTTTCTCAAAAAGTCATATAGGAAGGTTATTAAACAAATTGAGCCCCCATGTAAATCGCTAAAATGCAGGGGAAATTCATGAGGGTCCCAAATCCATATGGCCACCATCAAAAACCTGTTAAGGACACAATAAGGCAAAATTACCTAAAATTCATTCTGCTTTTTAGTATCATGTGTTAAACTAGGGGTTTTTCATGATTCTGAATCCATTCCAAGCAAATCCATTGAGAAACGGACCTTTGCTCTCCGCGGTCACCGAACTGCCATAAACGACCCAACTAATGGTTAGTTCTGTCTGGACTGAAGTCCAGTGCAGTGACAACACAGATGGTTCCTTCACAACGTGTCTTGTTAGTACACAACAGGGCTGTATGTTGTTTATTGTACAACCTTCTACCCTAATGGACAGGGGGTACCCTAATGGACAGGGGGTACACAAGCACATGGCCGTTTATCCGTGCTCCTTCTCCTACCAAACCACACTGTTAGCACACATCTCTCCATGCAAACAAAAATCTGCACGCCACCCGAATCCAGCTGCACTACATTGCATCCACGCAACTGTCATATGTATATATATATATTAACCAAACACATTATACTTTTGACAGAGTCACAGAGTAAAACTTCGTCTTTGAATGAAACACTCAGACACCCCTTACCTTCTGCATGGGCATGTTCAACCTAATGGCCAATATTAACACTGAGGTGCCCACGTGCCCACTCTTCCTGCACCCTTTTGCAATGTGAAATGCCACCAAATTCATAATCCTTGCCCACTTTCCTCCTGTCTTTTCTTTATATGGAATGAACATGTGAAAGCTGGTGTGCTTTTATTGTGAAGGGGAAAGTTTCTAAACGTCTCAGCCTGCATATTTCCATGTGAAACTAGCTGATCTACAAGCTCACAACGCAATGCGTTGTGATCTTGTAAATCTGATATTTTCAGCATGCAACACCACGTCGTACGACAACAAGTTTACCGTGTTTGGGGTCGGGGACGAGGCGCAGTCAACCGAGTACAGGTTATGGCGATTAGCATTAACATTCCTTTAATATTCCTATGGCCGATGGACGTTAGAGTCTATTGTTCCGCCGTTGTCGCACGTCTAATTAGGTTGTCGACGCAACAATAGGAAGCCTGCAGCTCAGTAGCTATTTCGGGGGAGGGATAGTGTTAATTTCGGTCAAATCAGGGTTATCACCACACCTGGACACATCAAACGACAAGCGACACACAGGTTGGGAAACACTGCTGTATGGGACAGTATTGTACAGTACAGTATTGTACAACCTTCTACCCTAATGGACAGGGGGTACCCTAATGGACAGGGGGTACACAAGCACATGGCCGTTTATCCGTGCTCCTTCTCCTACCAAACCACACTGTTAGCACACATCTCTCCATGCAAACAAAAATCTGCATTCACGCAACTGTCATATGTATATATATATATTAACCAAACACATTATACTTTTGACAGAGTCACAGAGTAAAACTTCGTCTTTGAATGAGACACTCAGACACCCCTTACCTTCTGCATGGGCATGTTCAACCTAATGGCCAATATTAGCATTCGACCTGAGCAGTCGCATTCCCAGGAGCTCTCTCCAACCAAGAACCGGTAGCTATGTTTTCAACTTGTTCCGCCTTTTACCTATTCTTCATCCTATGGATTACGGACGCATGCTTTAATTCAACATGGAGTCTTCACCAAGAAGAGATGGAACGATATGGAAACGAAGCAGAGGAGTTTCACAGCGATTTTTTCCTCCTAAATGGTTTGGAATGCAAACACATTTCTTTTGGGTCGGCGGCGATTCATGGCCTGTTAACAGCGAACCCGAATCGCAAGTACAAGCCCCCGACTGGCAAAATGGATCGCAGAACTGTGATTATTTTATGCCTGTTGCTATCGGGAGACATTCATTTCAATCCTGGACCGGTTACACGATCACAAGCGGTCTCACAAGCGAGACTGCTCCTACAGCAAGAGGTACTTCCGCAAGCCACAGCCGTTTCCATCGCAACGCGCCACGGCTTCCAGAGCGCCGCCTCCATGGACTTGACCACGGACGCAACTCCAAGATCAGCCTGGGAACGCTCTCCAGCCTCTCCCCCACAGCATACAACCAACGCCAGCGGACCCCCTTATTTCACCGCGGGCGTTATGTTTGCTGAAGCCAACTCAGCGGCTGTGATCGAAACCGAGGAACACCCCCCCCTCCCCCACACCCCCAGTCAATCCAGGGCTACTGAGGACAAGGACAATGGCTTTGACATTCCACCGCCCCTCCCCACTCACACCTCAGCCACGGAAATTCCACCGCCCATCCACATTCACACCTCAGACTATTTCAACACCGACGAAATTAACACAATCGTCGAAACCAACGGCCTTCATCTGTTTCATTTGAATGTGAATAGCCTCAGTCGCAAACTGGCAGAGATCAGACATCTATTTCAAAACGGTAAGGCAAACATCCTGTGTTTTTCTGAAACTAAGCTGGACGAGTCCACAAAGGACCCAGAGATAGAAATAGAAAACTATACTGTCATTAGGAACGACAGAAACAGGCATGGTGGTGGCGTGTGCATGTATATTCACAAAGACACTGAATATGTTACTCGTACTGAATTACAGCATGATGAAATTGAAACTGTGTGGGTTGAATTAATTTTCAAAAATGCTAAATCAGTACTAGTTGGCACCGTCTATAGACCGCCTGATCAGCACGGGTTCTATGATATTCTTGAGGGGTGCTTAGCTGGGGAGGAATCTGTAGAGAAAATCCTGATTGGCGACTGGAATACGGACATGCATCGTAAGGAAGTGCCTGTGTTTAAATCGTTTAGTCGGCTCTGTGATCTGCATGGTTTCAGCCAGCTAATTACCCAACCCACAAGAGTGTGTGATTCTACTCAAACTGTCATTGATCTCATTCTGACCTCGGACAAATCCAGAATCTCCAAGAAAGGGGTTATTGTATGTGGGCTCAGTGATCATTTTATGATTTTCTGTACCCGCAAAATACAGAAACTAAAATTTGACTGTCACAAAACAGTCATATCTAGGGACCTCAAAACCTACTCTAGTGAGGCCTTTAACCTAGAACTGGAGAGACTGGATTGGTCCGATGTGCTCAGGAGCTCACTAGTCGAAGAAGCATGGCTTGGCTTTAAAACCAAATTTACAACAGTACTAAACAACATGGCTCCTCTGAGAACCATCAGGGTCAAAACCCGCTCGGAGCCATGGATGAATTCGGACATACTGACTGCAATGAAAGCCAGAGACAACAAATGCTCTGAACTTCTTAAATGCAAGTCCAAGCTAGCCAAGCGCTTCGACAGTGATCTCCAAACCAAACTGTGCATCCTTAAAACCCAATGTAACAAGCTAAGAAACGGTGTAATTGCCATGACCAAATCAGCCAAAAGTAACTTTATCAATGATAAAGCCGAGGAAATCAAAAACAATCCTCGGGAGCTCTGGAAGCTACTAAACAACCAACTAGGCTGTGGTCAGAAACTTAAAACCAGGTTTACTAACATAAACATCAAATCAAATAACACCCTCATCACTGACAAGGTTGATGTAGCCAATCACTTGAACATCTTCTTTACAAACATTGCAACAATGCTGGTTAACAAACTGCCCTCCCACTCTGGGCGTTTTGGTGTAGAGCACATCAAAGGCTTCTACAAAAACCTAGGTGTTTGTAAAGATGATTTTAAAATGACAATGGTAACAACTGAGGAGGTACTTAAGAAACTGAGTGCCCTCCAACCCCACAAGGCCACTGGCCATGACAATATTCCCTCCAAATTTCTCAGAGACTCAGCCATTTCCATAGCTCCAGTCATCACCCACATAGTTAACCTCTCCATCAAACAAGGACAGGTCCCCAGAGATTTTAAACTGGCCAAAGTAACCCCCCTGTACAAAAAAGGGAGTAAATTAGAACCCGGCAACTACCGCCCTATTTCTATTCTAAGCTCCATCTCGAAAGTGATGGAAAAAATAGTCTATGAACAGGTTGAAAAGTATCTTGCCACTAATAAATTGTTGTACGAGTTCCAATCTGGTTTCAGAACATCCCACTCCACTGACACATGCCTTCTCTATTTGAGCGACCACATCAAACACGAGGTGGATGCTGGAAAATACTGCGGCATGGTCATGCTGGACCTCCAAAAGGCTTTTGACACCGTGAACCACTCCATACTGGTTAACAAGCTTAAAGCTATTGGTTTTGATAGCACATCAGTGAGCTGGATGCAATCCTACCTGGAGGGGAGAGAACAGATGGTGGAAGTGAACGGAACACTGTCCCCCCCCCTCCCAGTGAGCTGTGGCGTCCCACAAGGAAGCATACTAGGGCCTTTACTGTTCCTAATATATGTAAACGACATGACTTCAGCTTGTGACTGCAACTTGTTCCTGTTCGCAGACGACTCAGCACTGCTGGTCTCGGACAGGAACAAACTGCAGGTTGAAAAGACCCTCAGCTCTGAACTCGGTAGAATCTGCACCTGGCTCGCTGATAACAAACTATCCTTACACCTGGGAAAAACTGAATCCATTCTCTTCGGATCAAATAGTAATCTCAAAAAGGCAGATGGCTTCTTGGTTAGAGTTGGTGATGATATTATCACACGGAAGGATCAAATTACCTACCTAGGTTCCATCCTGGAGGCCAATCTTTCCGGTGATAAGATGGCCACCAACGTAATCAAAAAAGTCAATCAAAGAACAAGATTCCTCTACAGGATCTCCTCACTGGTCGACAAAAACACCTTGAAGACCTTAACAGGAGCCCTTGTACAAGGTTTCTTTGACTATGCATCCACCTCCTGGTACCACAGCACCTCAAAGGCCCTTAAAACAAGGCTCCAGACCTCCCAAAACAAACTGGTCAGGCTCCTACTTGGCCTCACCCCCCGAACCCACCTCACCCCTGCCCACTTTGACAGGCTGGGATGGCTTAGGGTCGACGACAGAGTACAGCATCTTGCAATGGGTCTGGTCCACAAGATTAGATACACCACCAAGATACCCATGTACCTGTCTAAATACTTCCTTAATGTAAACGAAGTCCACACCCACAACACCAGAGGGAGTGCAACAAACCATGTACAACCCAGATTCGGCACAAACAAGGGACTAAATTCTTTTCGCTCCTATGCGACCAAAATGTGGAACGCCCTACCAACAGTCATTAAGACATGTGAATCCCTTGGCTCCTTCAAAACTGCTCTCAAAGGGCACCTACGGATGGCTGCAATTCGAAACTGGCCTCTGTAAAAGCTGAATTTTTATCTGGATTGTACTATGTTTTTGTATGGACGTGGTGTTGGGTGCCTGCACATATGCACACATGGCATCAACGCATGGTGTTGTGTGCAGGCGCCCTACACTCTGTCTTTGTACTATGGATTGTACTATGTTTTTGTATGGACGTGGTGTTGGGTGCCTGCACATATGCACACATGGCATCAACGCATGGTGTTGTGTGCAGGCGCCCTACACTCTGTCTTTCGTTTTCTTTTCTTTTATCCCCCTGTTCCCCTCACTGTATATATATTTTTTTCCCTTTTCGCTTCCTAAGATGAATTCCTGTTCTGTTCTTTAACTACATAGAAGTGTCTATTTGTTTGTCTCTAAATGTTTTGATGAATTGAACAATGTGGACCCTGTTGTAAACAAGTGTAAGGCTTAATTGGGTCGTCCACTCACAGTTAACAGTCTTTGTATTGAGTTTGTGCTTGAAATGTACTGTAATTCTGCAAACTGTTAATAAAGATTTCAATCAATCAATCAAAACACTGAGGTGCCCACGTGCCCACTCTTCCTGCACCCTTTTGCAATGTGAAATGCCACCAAATTCATAATCCTTGCCCACTTTCCTCCTGTCTTTTCTTTATATGGAATGAACATGTGAAAGCTGGTGTGCTTTTATTGTGAAGGGGAAAGTTTCTAAACGTCTCAGCCTGCATATTTCCATGTGAAACTAGCTGATCTACAAGCTCACAACGCAATGCGTTGTGATCTTGTAAATCTGATATTTTCAGCATGCAACACCACGTCGTACGACAACAAGTTTACCGTGTTTGGGGTCGGGGACGAGGCGCAGTCAACCGAGTACAGGTTATGGCGATTAGCATTAACATTCCTTTAATATTCCTATGGCCGATGGACGTTAGAGTCTATTGTTCCGCCGTTGTCGCACGTCTAATTAGGTTGTCGACGCAACAATAGGAAGCCTGCAGCTCAGTAGCTATTTCGGGGGAGGGATAGTGTTAATTTCGGTCAAATCAGGGTTATCACCACACCTGGACACATCAAACGACAAGCGACACACAGGTTGGGAAACACTGCTGTATGGGACAGTATTGTACAGTACAGTATTGTACAGTACCGTATGATACAGTATGGCACAGTTCAGTATGATACAGTACGGTCCAGTATGCTACAGTATGGTACATTATGGTACCGAACCATACAGTACAGTAGAGCAGAACAGAGGAGTACAGAACAGTACAGTACAGTGCAGTGGAGTACAGTACATTGGAGTACAGTACAGTGGCCTATAGTACAGTGGACTACAGTACAGTACAGCACAGTACAGTACAGTGGAGTACAGTACAGTGGAGTGCAGTGCAGCGCAGGACAGGACAGTGCAGAGGACTACAGTACAGTACAGAGGAGTACAGTATACTATTCCCGCTAGGTTACCACATTTACGACATCCAAGCAACTTGGTACATAGAAACATTGCCACTTGCCATGAGCAGGCTGAAAATTCTAGTTTCTGTTATTCTTCCAATTCCGATATGTTTGCTTAGGTATAGGATTGGGCTTTGGCCGGGATACTGCATGACACTGTATTGTGGTGTTGTTGGTGAAACCTGACATAACAGCTCATGAAATGGAATTTTGTTCTGCATAATGCAAGTTATAATACTTTATTACTATTGTATACTTTTGTTCATTATTGATGATGCTTTTTTGATGTAATTTCTTCTATATTACAATTATATTGCAATATACAATTTCTTGTGTATTGCATTGCACACATCAATGAGTGAGAACTTGGCTGTCAGTATTCCACCAGCATTAAGATATGAACCCAGACAGGAAATTATAAATTCTCCCCGACTGCTGATAAATGTCTTATTTCAATATCTTCATTATATATTTCTGTGATGAAGAGGAATCACCATTCATTGGTCGCTCAATGAAAAAGAAAAGGCTGATATAGGACATGTCGGTTTTTAGATGATAGACTTGTTTAATTCCACTGTACTTGACACGTTCCCGAGAATATGCATGAGTGAGTATCCATTATTTAAACAGTCCATTCGAGTACCCTAGCGCAATAAGGAGAGGGGGGTTCTCCATGTTAATCTTATAGGCGTTCCCTGCTGCTGACTGTGCTTGTATCAAAAGTTGGAGGCAATGTTTAAGGTCTTATTTCATAATCATATGCAGCGTTTGCATATTTTATCGCATATATATATATATATATATATATATGTATGCGATAATCGAGAGAAAGCGAGAGAGAGGGAATCCTGTCGTCTGTCTGTGTTGTTTGTTATAGTTGCTATCTTGAGTTTCTTCACCTTGTGTGTACTGTGTAGATTATTATATTTTCTTCCAAAAAAGATGAATCCATTCCCTGATTTACAGTAGCCGGTACTGGTCTAAGGACTTATAATGCTATATAATGCTTTACTCTTACAGTTCGAAAGGACTGAGTCCTGGATCACAGGCTTGTCAGTATGAGGCAGCAGGGAGGAGGAGCACATTGACATCTGGATGTCATGCTCATGAAATTGGGGTTTACAAAACAAATTACTGGTCACACTGTTAAGACTATAAAAATTACTTTGATTAATTTGAGATATTTTATACAGAGCTATTAAAATGCATTTATCATTTAATTCCCTAACCCTATAGTGCAACCCTATGAGACACCTTCTCTGTGACTCTGATGTAACTGCTGATCTAGGATACAGCTTTGCCACTTCTGTCTGCCCTAATGTATATAGCTTTCTCATTTGTAGCTTTCCCTGCACCCTCTGTCTCAGAAACATGATACTTATCTGCTCTTTCACAGATCCAGTGTGTAGTAATCATCTAATCTAGCATATAATTCATTTTTGGTTTACCTGGCCATCATATTTTGTTTTGTGGCAGTCTTTTATTCTGTGAGGTTAGGTTTATAGGTTGGGTTTTGGGTATGGACTATTAGTACGTCGGACCAAACACATGCACCCCATGTAGACAGGTCTGTAGTAAGAAAACTCTAAAAAAAAAAGTAAATGGAAAAAGGAATAGAATCCTAAACACTGACTTCACTGTGATTAAATTGCTGTGTTTTAAGTCAAGCAAGAATTACTTTTTACCTGAAGAAGTTATTGCAATCAAAACATTGTGTGTGGGATTCCGTTCCTTTTTGTTTTGTGAGTGTCTGATGCATTTACATCGGGTACTAAAGATATACAGTGGGTAGAGTAATCCAGTGTAGGGAGACTAATCTATCACTATCTGTAGTCCTATCAATTGTCTTAAAATTAGACATTGCATTTGCAGGTGGATATTGGTATTTAAAGTTGCTCTTAATAAACATCTATCTGAATTGCTATTGTCACTCCTCGTTAGACATCATTCCATTCAATGAACGGCTGACTATGAGCAAATCCTCTTCCATTGGAGCCACAGGCTGTAACATGGCCTCGGAGCAAGTCCAAGGAGCTGAGGGAAGCAGACGTCAATAACACTAAGCCAATTAAAATTACTCTTCATTTAAGCTGTGATCTCTATTGATTTACCTTTCAATTATCATCCATCAAACTATTTGCCTTGAAGGGAATGGGGGTTAGACTGACTCAACTCAAGGCTGTTCACAGCGTTTTTGGTATGCTGTATTGCTGACATCCAACAGCTGTGATACATTTACAGGCCAAGTATAATGAAAGAGAATTGTTAAGCATCTTGATATTGATACAAAATACATTATTTTAATAATTAATAATTGGAACAAAAGAAATGCTTGAATTCAAGTCAGTTGTACATTCTTGAAAAAATGACTCTTCACCACTAGTCCCTTGAATTATTTGACATCAATGGGTCCTCCTGTTTTTCTCTCATAAACCTGTTTGTTGGGGTGTTTGTTGTCCAAAAATATCTCAAGCCAGACCACTCTCTGAAGCTATGACCCAAAGTCAGCTAAGATGTGTATCAGCCCAGGGGCAACTTTTGCATTTCTGCTATGTTTGTTCTTTTCTTATGATCGTCCATCTCTCACCAAAAGGCACAAGGGGGGGCAGTGAGTTGACATGAATTTTAAATGAGTGAATAAAAGTGCACATGTATGCTTCCGTCATCTACACTGCTGCGTTTTTTCACCTTTCTTTTTTCCCCTTTTGCTTACTTTGATTTAATACTGTCTTGTAAGCACACCTAAATGTTAATAATTCCAATGCTTGCCAATGCATTTCTACCAACCTCTGCTTTCTTGCAGACTCAAAGGCCTTGAATTCAGTGTCTTCCCCCTCAAGCACACACACACACACACACACACACACACACACACACACACACAGCACGCAAGTGCATCAACTTTATGGTTCAGCAGCTTTGATTATAATCTGACCTCACCTGTTTGGTTGACTGGAATAGACTTTTTAAGTGGACAGTACCAATTTTCATTTTGATCTATACTGTAGGCTGGCCTGCATGGATGGTTCCTGGCAGGAAAAGTACATCTCTCTCTCTCTCTCTCTCTCTCTTCTCTCCAACAATAAATACTAGTTAACATGAACGCATGACAGTAAAATCCTCTAATGAAAAGCTCCCGCACAAAAACCCAGAATAGCACATTTAAATATGATGAGGTTGGTGGTCAATGTGACCTTCAGGAAAAAAGCATGAATAACTTTTCCTTTTAATGTATATGTTACTAAATATATCTGTGGTTATTGCCTCCATGCCTTCTAGTACATAATGTGACTTGTTGACCCATTCAACTTGAATTTCATGAATTAATGATATGTTGTACACTCAAGAGGCCCGTTACTGAGTTGTAATTGATTGTGCCATTGGTTTATTCATATTGAAGGTTCAAAGAATTACTGCTGACAGAGGTAAAGTAGGTTATCACTTCATAGACCCTCAAACAAATATACTCTGTATATATAGATTATTCCTGATTAGCAGCAAAAGTGAAAGTGAATGGCTTACCAAAACCAAAACTGTGAATGAAATTGTTTTACAATAATGTGGTAGGGAAGAAATGTAAGCTCTTATACTCACACAATGCAAATATTATAATGATCATAGATGTTAACTACCGGCAATCATTTGAGGCATTATCTTCGAAATGGGCCACTCCTGGGCCAATCATAGCCAATCAAGATGGAATATGAAAATTCAGACAGATACGTCTTGATCACATGACTGATACTAATGTGTAGTTGTGTACTGATTATTATTAAATGATAATAATAAAAACATAAAGGGATATTTACTCGCAACCCCAAAACAGCCCCCGACACACCATTTGGGGACTGCTGCCCTATAGCGGGTGTCAAGTTAGGTCTCTGTCAGAGATCTCTCTACCTGCTTGTTACTGACACTGGCACTGCATGGCAGCCCAAACATTCCCAGGCTGCCACATTGTGAACGTGCTGGCTGTTGACTATCATTGCACGCGTTCACATATGAAACAGTGTTCACGTGTCATCATGAAAATGCACAATGATAGTCAACGGACCAGCGCTGACCCAGTGCTGCAATACCAAATTCGGCCACTATGTCCATTTCGCCTCAGGGTTTCCTCCGGGTGCCGTCTCTATTAATATATACTCTAAAGCCCCATTCAGACCGAAGAAGCAGAAGCTAGCTTCTGCTTCTTCGGTCTGAATGGGGCTTAAGGGTGGATCACTGATAAAGATTGCATGCCATATAAACAGTGGTGGAAAGTAACTAAATATATTTACTCAAGTACTGTACTGTATAAGTGCCATTTTAAGGTATTTATTAGTGGAGTATTTCCAATTTTCTATACTTCTACTCCACTCTCTAAAGGAGGCAGGAGCGGCAGTGGTAGAGTGGTCAGTAGAGAGGCTGGATGGCAACCGCGAGGTTCCCAGTTCGACCCCAGGCTCACCCAGCGTTATTTAGTGTTGAATTATTGCCTTTGAATAATCTTGAAGGTATCGCTTGGCAGTAGTTATTACTGCTCATTATTTTTATTATTATTATTAGTAGTAGTAGATGCAGTAGTACTATATATTTTTTTCACTTAATTTTTATTGATGAAAAGGACAACAAAAAAGAAGACAATACCAAAAAAAGGAAAAAACTATTTTTCATATTACAGGATACATTCATTGAAATACTCATACATTATCGCTAGGCTGAAAGAAGAGATCCCACTTTTCCCACTTTTTATAGAACTTATCTTGTAGTCTAAGTATGAATTTGAGTTTTTCCATACCATACAGTTCCTCAGTAATGTCCATCCAATTTTCTTTCGTTGGTGGGTCCTGTTGGTACCAATGTTGTGTGATCGCCTTCTTACTTGATGCTAAGAGGATCTTGATTAAATATTTATCATGTATTAGAAACTCTTCAGGGATATTTCCCAGCAATAAAAAGGAACAAGTCACATAGGTCCTTATCTTTGCCCTCCTTAGGAATTACTGTTATGATTGCTTCGCTCCATGAGGGAGGGATTACTCCCTCCTTGAGAGTAAAATTAAAAGATGACAGGAGTAAAGGCAAGATGTCTATCCGAAAAGTTTTAAACCATTCTGCTGGTAGGCCATCGCTGCCTGGTGATTTATTTGTTTTGAGATTAGAAATTGCCTTATCTATTTCCTCTATTGTTATTTTTGCAGTCATGATTTTATTTTCTCCTACTGGAATATAGGGGAGGTCTAAGTAATCAAGGAAAGATGTTGCTGCTTCCTCATTCATTTGAAATGGTTGCGTGTACAGATTTTTATAATACGTCTCAAAGGCTCTCTCGATATCATCCAGATTACTATATGTTTCTCCTGTTTGAGGATCTTTTATTTCATGGATTGTGTTATGAATCTGTTGTTTAGGTAGCCGCCTGGCCAATATTTCCGTAGCCTTTGGGCCAGATTCATAAAAAGTTTGTCTAATAAATAAGCATTTTTTCTCATGGTCGTTCTTATAGACATCATCAATTTCCTTCTGAACACCCTTAATCTGTTAAATTATTATCTTGCTTGTCCTTATGTTGTTCCAATAGTATATATTTTTTAAGGAAATAGCCATTTGCTGCCTTTGAATAATGTAGAAGTTTCTCTAGTACTGTAGTTATTACTGAACTGCAAAATCCAGTGTTAATGTACAGTGTTGGACCTTTTACCATTTACTGGATTTAATTATGCCAAGATGATGTCATTCTCTCTCACTGGCGTCTCACAAAATAAGCAAGTTTTTACCTTTTAGAAGGACAAGATATGTCCTCCCAGCCCAGGCAATGTTCATCTCATCCCTGAATACTCACCAATCGCCGTACTGATTGAATAATCAGTACGGCGAATAATGATTGATGTCAACATAAATACATCCCACTATAATATATTTATTTTGACATCAATGTTGAAGATTAAATTGTACTGTGGAGCTATCAAATGTATTATATAGGTCATGAGTTAATGTTTTGTGATGTACTCTTGTGTCGCAGCAGCTGCTGTGATGCACAGTAAGCTAATAAATCAAATCAAATCAAGCCAATGGCTTTCTGAATTTAAGATGGACACTTTAGTTAAATATGTGTAGTGATGGAATAATAAAATGTATTCAAGTTAAACATGCAGAGAGCAACTGGGAGAGGTTCACCTTTAAAATGTTGGCACACAATAACCTCATGTAGAAAAGATTCAAGACATCCTTTTTTAATGTTTAATCCATTTGTGGTCTTAGAAAAGTGGGGCAAGATATCGTTTGATGAAAAACATGAAGGACATACAAAATTTCCCATATGCATTGGTCCATTTGCTGAAATAAATTGAATTAATGTGAGGAATCCCATGAGAAGACAATTTGTGGATGAAAACCCTCTTTGAGCTTTGCCTACCTATCAGGGACCTGACTCGCAACAGGGCTTCAAAACAGATGTTTTGGTTTTGTTTTTTTTGTTTAACATTTCTGGTCTTGAGTTCGATCCCCAACATATTTCTAAACTGAAAAAGACGTAGACTCCCCAACACATTTCTAAACGTTTAGAGGAGTATTTCACCCCAAAAATGACAGATAGATATATTGTTCACCGTAGTATAGTTATGGTGTATAGAGTAGACAATACCATCCACTTGAGTTACAATGATTTTTTGAACTATTATTAGATATTGCTTTATAGATAGTGCTTGTTGTAAACAGCCCTTTAGACCTCAACTCCTAAAGCTGTGTGTGTGTGTGTGTGTGTGTGTGTGTGTGTGTGTGTGTGTGTGTGTGTGTGTGTGTGTGTGTGTGTGTGTGTGTGCCGTGCGCGCACGTGTTACTACACCTACTGTAGCAATAGTAAGAAGCACAAAGTTGTTTGTTACACATTGTGATATGTAATGCCAAGAAACAACTTAACTTAACAACTTATCCCATGTATTTCGATGAGTGTTCAATTAGTATTGAAACATCATCCTAGGGCTGCCATATGGCAGAACTGTGGACGAGTCTGTGTTGTTGTGGCTCTGTGTTTTGTTGTTGTTGAGCAGTTGACCGGATGTTTTTCTAATACATATTTTATGCTATCTATCACAATCCGTTGCTACATGATATACACAGCAATGCTATCTGGCAAAAGTTGAACTATAGTCACAACTTATTATCATTATCATTATCAGCGTTGCCTTGCAGTGTTTCATCATTTTGCTACTGTGCAACAATCTTTACGCACTGGCAACTTGGCGGCAAGTGGACAAGGCTTGAGTGTGAACAAGGCCTTACGGAGCATCTGTTGGATGCGTTGAGATGTCTAGTCGACGGACCCCATTCATTTTCTATGCACAGTAGATGAAACGGCCTTGAGCTGCATGATGATGGATACAGCATTGCAATTTGATGGACCATCCACTGACTCAATTTGCATAATCACGAATTGACTGCAACTTTATGGAAAACGAGGTCCGTCCAGTGTACGAAAGTCAGGTCCTGGCTCATGAAACCCAGATCAAACTGTCACACTAGGCTTTGCATGTCAAATCAACATTCAGCATTGCCCATTTCTCAAGTAAAATGTTTTAGTGTTTTAAAGAAAGTGTATGACCAGGCCATCAGGTTTTTCTCTCTATTATTAGGGCCAGAGCACTGCACAGTAGTGCAAAGCCCTATTTACATCGTAATGATGATGATTATTATTATTATATTTTGGGGTCCAGTACGCCCCCAGCATCCCTGATGCACACAGTGAGAACGTATATTTAGGATACATTATGCTGACAGCCTCTATTGGTATTTTTCTTATTTAGTTTTCTTTATCCCATCTGTGCAAGGTGAACATTCCATTAAAGCATGTCTTCCTGGTGAGGCAGGTTGCTTGTCATAATTGAGATCAGGCAGCAACACCATCAACTAGCTCCACGACTGGAGTGGACAGCCATGACCATTAACTCATGTTAACATTAACTTCATTTTATTTTGATTTGAATTGTTTTGTATTGTAAACTCGGCTACACTGAAAATGAGGGCATGCCCTCGATTGTACTCCTGAGTATAAATAAAGATGATGGTGATGATGAACCATTATTATTTTTTAAAGATTTTTGGTTCATCCACCTTCACAGATGAGAACATTTTGAAGTGAGTGAGTCACATTATATTTAAAGTTTCTGTGCTAAAATACGATCATTAAAATGTATGTGCGTTGATCTTTTTCATTAGCTTGCACTTTATTGCCAACAGCCAAGCTATACATCCATCTCTCTTCATAATAACCACTGAGGTTAGAAAGCATATGGTGTACAAACAGAGTGGCTGCTATGAGCAGATGTTATTGGTTAATTAAAATGCATTTGATCTTGAACGATTAGTGACGATCAGAGCATTTCCTTGTTTTGTGTCCTAATGATCGTGCTGCAGTGACAGCATGTTTACTCACCGTGGCTTTATGGGTAGCTAATGTGAGCACCATAACAGTTCCAGATCACTGACCTCAGTACTGTAGCTCACTTTATGATATACTAGAATATTATACAAGTAAGACGCGCAAACGCGGGAAGCGAACGCAGCGTGTACATATTTGGGTTTTTTTAAGATTATTTTTTAAGTTAAATTTTTTTTTTAAGTTAAGTTTTTTTTTAAGTTAAGGTGTGTGTGTGTGTGTGTGTGTGTGTGTGTTTTTGTGTGTGATACAGCTGCGCCCTCTGGTGGCGGGCAGGTGGTGTAACAGCGGGACAGACAGACACACACACAGACCTGCTAGGTCTCATAGTTAGTGCTCACTGCGTTTGCAATTAATGCATTCATTTGGCAACATCAGTGTGTTCAACTGTGTTCTTTACCTTACCTAACACAATAGGAGTAGCAATGTGATCACTTGCATGGGAACCAAAACATCTACCAGTCCATCACAGAGAAACCCACATCCATTTAACCTTCGATCACACAAACCTAATCAAAGTCAGAGCTACTGAAACTCAGGCCTCTTTTCCACCGGAATTGAACCGCTTCAGTTCTTTTTCCCCGCCTAATACTGAACCAGTTCAGTTCCACTGAAAATGAAGTGGTTCAGAATCCTAAAAGTTGTTCGTAACTGGAAGTTCTGGAACCAACAAAATGGCTGACGGTTCCGTGAAAGCACCAAGGTTCCAAGAATCTAGAACGGAACCACTTCTAGAACCAAAGTTATTTTGGTGGGAATTTTGGGAAAGGGACCTCAGAGCCCAGTCCTTCTCTATCACAGAATGTGTGAGATATGTGTCAGGACGGTCTTATACTCACATCCATTTAACCTTTGATTACACAAAACAAAGGCATGAGTTTTGAGCTACTGAAATTCAGTCTGAGCCCAGTTCTTATATTGCCTCTTTTCCACTGGGGTTGAACCGGTTCTGCTGGTTCCATGAAAGCACTAAGGTTCCCAAGAATCTAGAACGGAACCAGTTCTACAACCAAAATTATATATGTATATAAATGTCCCTGCAGTGGTGTTGCAGTGTTGCGTACATCATAGTGTACCAAGATCATCGATATGTTTGAACATTTAGGGAGCAGACTCACAAATGTGGACTGATGTAATTGCACTGTATGAGCTTGTTGTGATTAATTGATTGAATAGTTTATTAGGGGGCACGGTGACACAGTCGATAGTGCTGTCGCCACACAGCTAGAAGGTCCTGGGTTTGATTCCCGCTGGGGGCGCTGTGGGCACTGGGGGCATGTTCTCTCCTCCGCGTCATCAGTACCCATAACGGGGTTGGGGTTGCAGGCGAAATTCTAGTTTCCATGTTCTCCCCGTGTCCCAATAACGTGTTCCTTCCACGCGCTACATCCGGCCGGGGAAACTCTCCCCTGTCAGGTGAAAAGAAGCAGCTTGGACTCCTCATGCATGCTGTAGAAGGTTGGCAGAGGAAGTATAGAACAAAAGAATAGTTTATTAGACATAAATGTTAAAAGAAACCACTAAGTAGTAAGTACAATCAATTCATAGACATGACATGAAGAATAACAACGAAATTCAATATCATCAATAACAACAACAAAATCTATATATTTCAGGAAAAAAATAAAAACTGTATGTAGCGGGGGGAAAGGAAGCGGGGGAGGTGATCACATGTTTAAGGGGGAAGGATCATTTCCTCTCCCTTGGGCCTGCTGAAAGGTGGATTTTCAGGCCTGTTTAAAAGATGTAAGTGATCTGCGTTTTTTGAGGGAGGAGGTCAGGGCAGGTCTGGGTGGCCGTGCTGTAGAATGAGAATTTACCCATATTTGTTTTGAAAGTGGGTGGTACCAGTTGTTCATGCTCCCTCTAGTATTGTGGCTGTGGGTGTCACTCACATTTTTTTAGGTAGTTAGTCAGGTATGTGGGTACTGAGGTAGGTAGTTAGTCAGGTATGTGGGTACTGAGGGCATTGAGGGCAAGGCTGCATTTACCATTTTGAATGTCAATCCCATTTTCAATCCCTTTTCAATTCCCATTTTCAATTGTCTTCTACACAGAGCCAGTTTAGACTAGCAAAATGGGTTGGAAAGAGGTTGGTCATGGGCTCCAGGCCGAGAAGTAGTCAAATTAGTTTGTTTTGGGAGGTCTGAATCTTAGTCTTAACTGACATTGTGATGCTGGAGAACCAAGAGGTGGAAGCATAGTCAAAGGAGGGCTGAATTGAATATCCCCTAATCTTTATCCCCTAACCTTTATCCCTATATGCTGCTATAAGGACTCCTATCGTGCAATAGTTGTCTCTCTATGAAGTAATGGTGTTTTTTTGTTTTTTTTTGTAAGTGGATTACATTTTTTTATTTTAGTACCGGTAATATAGTATTTTAGTTGTGCTGCTGCACACATACTGATTATAGCTATTCATAAATGAGCGCTTACTGCAGCTGGCAATTATGACTGAATCATTCTTGTTTTACTGTGCTTATACAGCACTATAGCTTAAGAGAGGAATTATATTTCTTTCTTACACTCTTTCTTTCTTATACTTCTTGTGCACTCGAAAATTGTATGTTACATTATGCTTATTATATTCAGTTAGACATTAACATATTTAAGAGAACAGGATGCTGTAAGGATAATTACATAATGGAGTGGTCCTCCATTATGTTAAATTACCTTTAATAACTACCATTCAATATAATATTATTATATCATCAAACTGAACAGTAATCTATCTATCTAGCTTTCACCAAAAAAGATTTTAGATCATTTATTTCAAATAACATTGCGGTTTGAGATCATTTGCCCTTATTCCATCATCAGAGCTGTTGCTGAATAACTTGAAGGCTCTAACAAGCTCCTACCCAGATCACTTGCTGATTCCCTGCCAGGCTTATAACATCTAAAGTGTTGGGTGAGATTCCCAGGAGAAGAGTAGATTGAAACATCTGCATTAGTCATAGCTTATAATGACATCATTCATTACTACTATCAGGCCACATTAAGGTGTCAAACATTGAATTTTTGTATTATTAAAGGAGTAAATTATCTACAATCCAGGCAGTTTTAAAAGTCTGTATGGGGAGTATACCTTCTGGGGGGATGAAAATAATGCACTTTTAATTTTTAATCACTCTTTTTTTCTAGCCTTTCCCCGACATCAAAGGGGGTATTCATGGCAGAAGTAAGATATTTACTTGCAGATCAGAAAAGGGAGAGAACTGATAAACAGAGAAAGTGACCCTATGCACTCCTTTTGTTTTCGGAATTCTCATCTGATTGGTCATGCAGTCATCCATGGAAATGGGGGAAAAAAACATGCAGATGATTATACAGGCTAGCTCCCTTTTATCCATACATGATACATGTATATATACTGTATATACGGCACAAATCTGTAGCTCATATTATGCCTTTTTCACTTTGCATTCTCACATTGTTTATACAGTAGCTTGATCTAAAAGGGGGAGGGGGGTGTGGGCGGGTAGAAAAGAAATGTCAGCCAGTAGAGAAATTGTAATAAAACCCACCAATAAAATGCACTGACAAGCAGCCATTGACCAGTTCAATGCGCTCGGTTGAACAGGCCAAAACAAAGCGCGCAGCGCGAACAACTGTCCTTGGCCATGATAAGGACTGCAGTAGAGAGGTAACCCGAGACTCAGAAAGAGTGTAATGAGGTTTTTACAGCTCACAGGGAGGGAGTGGAGGCAAACAGTGGTCTGCTGCCCTCACGGCTTGCGCTGGGGATCAATGTCTGGTCATTAATCTTTCCAGATAGAGGCCCCGCGGCTGCACTTTTTGGGGGGGTAGAAGGATTGCTGACCCAAGTACAGGACGTTTTTCTGGGTCCAACAAGCAAGGTTTTCTGTGTTTGGATGTTACAGCACTTCTACTCTGTTTTGTCTGTCTCCGAGCAGAAAGTGTCTGCTATAGACAGAAGCTGACTGGCATTCTTTAGCATTCAGAGGGGAAATGATAACATTCTCCACACCTCTTACCAGATACTAATGCTTTAACAATATGTAATCATGATATGTCAGAGGGTGTTAAGCCTAGTAGTCTCACAATACTGAAATATTGGTTTATTTATTTTGTATTTCTTTTTATTTTGTGATTCATACATACATGGTCACTTAAAATCTTGTGGTTATACGTCAAGGTTGGAGCATTAATTAAATGTAAAACATATTGAAACGGTAATATTTTCTGGCAGACATAATTATGACATAATATAATCTTCCCTAGGGGCTTAATTATATTGCCAATAAACCAAGTGGGCAGGGAAGGACATACCTCTGCCTTGAGAAATAGTTCAAGGTAACCTTCAGTATATGTTGAGGTTGAACATGAAAATGTGCTTAAAGTACTTAATTAATAAACATGCACACATAGTCTCCATGCAATTTATCAGCCCACACGCAATGTGAATGCACCTAATGTAATGCTATAAACTTTAGAAATAGAGTGTACTTTACTGAAATTATTCCATGTCATGTAGGTTGTTCGCTAAACTTTTGACTACAATTATGAAAAATAAAATGACAAACTCCATCAGTTCAAGACAGCTCAGCTTGTATAACTAAATGTCATTCATTCATTAGAATCCTATTGCCTGTCCTGCACTGTGCAGTTCTCTGTTTGGAACACAGTCTGTTCCCACAAACACAGACATCAACAGACACAATGACGCTCGTCTGGAGTCACGGACACAAGATACTAATAGAGGGTGGCGTTTAGAGTTAAGAAGAAGCTCAAACACTTAACCATGATCTCACAGGGCAAAGCTGTAACCCAGTGTACCCTGAACGGCTGCTCTTCAATAACAGCCGTACTTCCAAGAAGTCACAGTTAAAACCACATGATTGAACCCTAGTATTCTGGAGAGAACATTCATCAGCAATAGCAGGTCTACAGCTTTTTCTGTGAAGAGATTTAGTGTACAAGCAAAAAAGTAGCTTAGCGGTTTAGTGGTTAAATATATTAGCAATCTGTTACTGGTTTTGTGCATAGCCTATTATGTTGTTCATAGTAGCACATAGCGGTTAGTGGTTAAATAAGTTAGCAATCTGTTACTGATTTTGTGCATAGCCTATAATGTTGTTCATTTATTTTCCAGTGTGTGGAATGACGCAAACACATGAGAAAGTCAAGAAGATTGTGTTAGTGTGTATGTCCTACTATTTATGTATGTTTTTGCCTTCAAGATGTTCTGAATCTGTTTTAACAGCCTTTTGTTGTATCATTGTCTCCACCGAAAGGCATAGCCAGCCTGATTTGCTAAGATTGGCTTCCATAGTTTGCAGGAGTGCTCTGTTTTGATCATGACCACAGCGTGTGATTTCCTTGAAATTTTGCTTGCACATTCCCACTAGGCCAAGGAAGAAATTACACTTTTCACATCAGCCACATGGTGGCGCTGTAAAAGTCTTATTCTTGTTCTACCTATAACTGCACCCATCTGTGTAAAACTGTGTATGGTGCACTCCCTATCTGGCTTTATAATCCCACCAGGAAGCCGACTTATGTAAAGCAATATATATACCGGTATTACTATTTCAGATTGCATCACAATTTCACACAAATCAGTACACATGCATGTTCTCTATGGTCATATGATCAATTCCATCCTGATTGGCTAGAATTTACATTTAATGTTTGCAGGAGTGGCCGCCGTTTTTAACAAAATGCCGTGAATCATGAACGCAGCGTCCGAATGCGGTGAAACTGCTACACAACTCTATATAGTCAAGTGATCAAGATGGATCCGTTCAATATTTCATATTCCATCGTGATTGGTGAATTCCAAACATTGATGGCTCACAATAACCTACCTGACCTGGAGGACACCTCTGCCTTTGTCTAGTTAAACAAGGTTATTCAACCTTTGTATTATTGACGTCCCCTCTCCAATCCTACAAATTAAAAGCATTGTGAGGTTTTTTTCTCAATCATCATTTCCCAACCAATGTCGTTAAATGTGGATCAGGCTGCAGTTAAATACTCTTGCATCTATTTTGACACCATGGCAGATGGTGTGCCCAGTTCTCGAACAAAGCTGACGTTATTGAAAAGTGGCCGCCGTTTTTAACAAAATGCCGTAAATCATGAACGCAGCGTCCAAATGCGGTGAAACTGCTACACAACTCTATATAGTCAAGTGATCAAGATGGATCCGTTCAATATTTCATATTCCATCGTGATTGGCGAATTCCAAACATTGATGGCTCACAATAACCTACCTGACCTGGAGGACACCTCTGCCTTTGTCTAGTTAAACAAGGTTATTCAACCTTTGTATTATTGACGTCCCCTCTCCAATCCTACAAATTAAAAGCATTGTGAGGTTTTTTTCTCAATCATCATTTCCCAACCAATGTCGTTAAATGTGGATCAGGCTGCAGTTAAATACTCTTGCATCTATTTTGACACCATGGCAGATGGTGTGCCCAGTTCTCGAACAAAGCTGACGTTATTGAAAATTGCTTTATAAAAAGGGAGCGTGGAGCTCACATAGCCCATGCCTGTAGCGAAAGAAATGTGAAATGGTTTTTAAAAAGGGGGAGAAATGCTTTGAAGTTTACAAGGGGGAGGGGGTGTTGCGACAAAGCTGTTATAAAGAACTGAGGAAAATTCTCAGGTTGGAAACAAAAACATAACTCCATTGAAACTAGGTTAAGCTGGTGAGGGATTTCTCTGTGCCTATCATTTTGACGACTTACAGTCGTGTATGTATGTATGTATGTATGTATGTATGTATGTATGTATGTATGTATGTATGTATGTATGTATGTATGTATTTGGTTAAAATGGGTGGGGTTTAAAAAAAGGCAAAAGCTTGCTCTGGTGCACTGGCCTAAAAGTGGGTCCTTAAAAACTGCTAAAACGTCTGAAAGTATTAGTATCTACCAGTAGATCACAATGGCTGTGCAGGTAGATCACATGACATGCCCCTAAAGAATATTTAATTTAAATCCAAAAACTATTTTTGGCATCTGCCACTTGAATTAAGTTGACTTGATTGATTGACTGACATAAAAAAGGTCCTGTCAGCTTAAACCCATAATGCAATACTTTGTTTTCAAGAGTGTTGCTGCGCACAAATGTCGTTAGATTACAAATTAAATAAATAAAAAACATATTCCATTTCTCCCCTTTCCCATTCCAAGTGCATTTGTCTTAAATGTAATGCCAGCACCGTTATTCCAAAGCCATTTTCAGCAATGGAATTATGTTTTTGGTGGGTAGATCTTGTTGAGTTGGTCATTTTCTCAAGTAAAAAAAGTGTGGGCACCCCTGTGTATAGCATACACACGCACACATGCAGACATACACAGCAAAAACGACACTACACAAAACATCACTGACCGCACGCACGCGCACACACACACAAACTTACATAATACATACAAATAAAAATACATAGAGAAATGCGTCATCAGTGCCCATACCCGAAGGCGGGGTTGGCGAAAGGGCCTTTCTGTGTGGAGTTTGCATGTTCTCCCCGTGTCCCCTAGGGTGGGTACCCTCACAAAAACATGCAGTAATCCTGGTCTCTAAACTGCCTCCCCCTGGCCAGCCGGGGCGCCTGATGGAGGGGAAAGGAACTGGTTGGAATAACGTGTTCCTTCCACGCACTACGTCCAACCAGGGAAACTCCCCCCTGTCAGGTGTAATGGAGCAACTTGGACACTCAAGCATGAAGGAAGCATGAGTTAAGTCCGTTGCTCTCCCCAGGTTGGCGGAGGGTGTGTAGAGAGACACAGGGACAGTCATAGCAGCATTGGCAGTTTGGCACCGCTCAAAAATCCCTTAGGAGAGGGATCCAAACACAACACTGTGCCCTCTAGTGGATAAAACCTATAAAAGGCTCCATAGCTTGAAATAAAGTTAAAGATATATTTTTTTAACAAAATCTCCCTTTTGTTTTATGATATTGCTGTGAAATAAGTCCTGGGGTCATATGTGTTGTTTGGCTTCAGATGTGAAACACAGCATCCCCCAGAGAGGTCTCTGAGAGGAAAGGGATATTACATATTTTCAATTACAGACAGAGTCCTTGTTGGACAAACCTCCAGGAGCAAAACTAATGACAGAGAAATTAAGCTCACGACTAGGACTACATGATGAGGATAAGTAAACAGGCTCCTTGTTATTGCATGAACAGAGTCTTGCCCTGTGGCAAGCTGGGGTTCTTTAATATTTAATGCTCTTCTCTGACTCCAGGAGCTTAACTGGTTCACTTGCTACAGCACCAAAAGGGCCCGGTTTATATTTATCAAATCAAAGCAATGTTGTCTGTAACTAGATCTATTTAATTTGCCTTGTTTCTCTTTATGCAGTAGTTATAACGATTGTTTCATGCAAACTATGAATGGTCCGTCCACTATTCTCTAGACTTGTACTTTCAACTATGGTGCAATGCTATATAGGGGGGCAACCACTCTCAGATAACCCTGACCAGGGCCAGTTAACCTCATTAGAAAACAAGGAATCATTGTGGACCCCATCTAGACAGTCGATGTACAGTATGAAGAGCTTACCATGGCATGCAACTGGACGGAAGCCAAACGTACCCGTAAGAGTTGCTTAGCAAGACACAAATCTATGTGTGTCACACACACACACACACACACACACACACACACACACACACACACACACACACACACACACACACACACACACACACACACACACACACACACACACTTATTCCATTAGTGGACACTAATGGAATAACATTATCACAACTCTATAGTTATTACTTTGTAAATGTGCATATTTTGCACCTGGGCCATGTTCAGAGGCTTTAATCCCTTGTGACACCAAGTATGATCACAAGTGCTTGAGTTGTACAATCAACACCCAAACCCTCAATATAGCTATGTATTCTTTTTAATGGCAAGTTGAAGGAGGTGATCCTTATCCATTGACTTCTGTTCTTCAGAAGATGGCTTCCCCCACTACAGAACATAAGATCAAGATAGGGAGAAAAGAAGTTGGTAAACAACAACAAACTTATCCACTACAGTGAAGATGAAAGTATCGGTCTCCCTATGAGAATAAAGGAACGAACCTGTCAGTTTTTCTAGTAATGATAGCTATAGGCAAGATATAAAAGATTAATGAATTCTGTCAAGAGTGAATCAGTCAAGACAATTTAAATCCATGTCCTCAAAAGCAAAGCTGGTCCCTCGCCACTTCTCTTTCATGCCTTTGTTGCAACATAGTACAGCTCGCCCCCCCCCCCCAGATATATAAATAGCAGATCTAGAAGCTTACGTGTTGCTCAGACTCGCACTGCGACACATTGTGAGCTTGTAGATTGGCTATTTTCAGTGCTTGACACCAGCGCTCACAACGTAAGTATTTAAATCACCCTTGCCTTTACACTATACAGCGAGCACACACACACACACACACACACACCACATGACCAATACTGGACAAGTTTATGGCCAAGGGCTGATGATCTCTCATGCACAGAGATTTGTGTTGGCCTGTGAAAGGGATAATACGGGGAAAGGTCAACCCACGATAGGTCCTAAACGGCATGCTTCTAAAAGGCTAGCGTGACCTTCTCCAGGCTGTGGCATTCTGGGTAGTGGGCGATCATTATGGTGCTACGTAATTGAAACACAGTGTTGTTATTAGTAGAGGTTTATTTGTGAGTGACTGTATGATGGTAAAAGGTCAGGTCATAGACTGGTTCATTCATTTTGACCTGAGACTGTTAATACTGTAGGTAGGTAACTTTATGGATGTCTATCTGTGGGTGGCATAACTAATATGGCTGAAAGGGCCTGGGAAATTACTTTAATCAAAATGTCATAACCAAACAACTATACAACACTCAAGCTCACTTCACAAAAGCTTAGAGGATAAAGAATGATAGTCGTCAAAAGAGAACATCACTGATGCTGAGGTGTTCTCCTGCAACAGCACGCTCTCCCTTTGGCCCCCTCTGGCTGAATGCACTGTTTATATCCACTTCAGTTTACTAGTCGGGGGGGGGGGGGGCTATTGAAATTATTAGACTCGCTATGTATAGCACATGGTTGGGTGGTCCGGCCGGCTTGAAGCATGCATTCAACCCGTGCTCGCCAACAGTGAAGCCGTCACGGATCATCATAGCGATTTTTCTTCATTGCAAGGAATAACAGAGTAGTTCACATGAACGATGCTGTAGTGGCTGGGGCATTTGAAGGCCAATATATGTTTTATATGCACGATTACAAATAAAATAAATTTGAATTGAGAGCCAGTGAGTCTCCTCCACTACTTCCTACTTTCTCATTTGCGGGACTCGTCGTGTCAGTCGTGTGATATTGCGATTATGCTACACCCTTAAAAAACATGTCAATTCAATGTCATTGTTGTAACTAAGATATCAATAGAAATTCATAATTTTTTATTTAGCCATAGCCTGAAGTGACCTGGCTCGGCCAATAGAATGACAGGGGGGGGGGGGGCTATTTGAATTCTGTGTAACTTGGAAACTTGTCGATATCAGCTTTAAAGGGCAAAAATATATATGTTAATGATGTTTAGAAGATTTAGAACACTTTCCTGGGGTCTTCATGTGTGTAATATGTGATTTTAGATATTTTAGATTTTAGCAGTGTCCATGATGTCACAGACACTGGACTCACTTCCTTCCTGGACTACATGTTGTCTCAGTAAGACAGCCCTTCCCTTATCCACAATGAGGAGCAGTGCACCAAAGCATTATGGGAATTGTAGTCCAGGAAGGAAGTGAGACCAGTGTCTGTGACATCATGGACAGCGCTAAAACCACAAATTACACACATAAAGACCCCAGGAACGTGTTCGAAAACGTCTAAACGTCATTAACATATATTCTTATGCAAAAATGGTGAAGTGTCCCTTTAAGAACAATTTCTTTTTAGAAGGACAATTAGCAGTAGTGCAGAACAAAATGTGCACACCGCTGTATGTGCCTGTGCTGCATTTGCACATCAAATACATACAATTATGACACCAACAGTGACACCAACAGTGTCAACAAAAAAGCATTGAAATAACGTACGCAATCTCTGGATGACATAAATGATGCATGAGCTAAGTAATGTGACCTGTTTCCTTCCACACTGTCTGAGATGCTTGACTATTTAGGCTTGAATTTCAGCTGCAAGCTAGAGCCCAATTCATACTCAGTCACAATGCGAAGCATAGCTCTTGTTGACAAGCAACAACATTTTGGGATTTGTTTATAAACATTTGGGATTTGTTTACAAACATTTGGGATTTGTTTATAAACATTTGGGATTTGTAAGTCTCATGGGGGGGGTAGGACCACTACCAGTTGGCCTGTAGTAAGTCTCATGGGGGGGGGTAGGACCACTACCAGTTGGCCTGTAGTAAGTCTCATGGTCGGGGGGGTAGGACCAAGGGATTTGGGATTTGTTTATAAACATTTTGGTATTTGTTTATAAACATTTGTGATTTGTTTATAAACATTTGTGATTTGTTTATAAACATTTTGGGATTTGTTTATAAACATTTGGGATTTGTTTACAAACATTTGGGATTTGTTTATAAACATTTGGGATTTGTAAGTCTCATGGGGGGGTAGGACCACTACCAGTTGACCTGCAGTAAGTCTCATGGTCGGGGGGGTAGGACCAAGTCTCATGGGTTTTGGGATTTGTTTATAAACATTTTGGTATTTGTTTATAAACATTTGGGATTTGTTTATAAACATTTGTGATTTGTTTATAAACATTTTGGGATTTGTTTATAAACATTTGGGATTTGTTTACAAACATTTGGGATTTGTTTATAAACATTTGGGATTTGTAAGTCTCATGGGGGGGGTAGGACCACTACTACTGGCCACATGAGCCCCCCACCTAGCTTCTTAATTTTGATCTCAAAGTGCACCAGATTGAAGCATTTTCATGGCAAATTTACAATTTTTATCCGGCGTGGCAAAGCAGGAGGGGGGGGGGGGGGGCTCTGTATAATATGTTGCCTAGGGCCTCAAAAGGCCTAGAACCGGCACTGAGCAACACCATCATGTGATGGGGTATACATTTGAGCTTTAAGCAGGGATGGCCTTTTTGGGCTGTTGGCTGAGTTTATTCTCCGGCATTAATGCACTGACAGCGAAGGGCTATTACAATTCAAGGCTCTCTGAATCTACTATCGGAGGATGCCATTTACACTGATAAAACAAGGGCGCACACCAAAATTGAGGAGGTGCTAATTAAGGCCTATGGCACTGAACAATGAAAAAGAAGAAAAAGTTTTGTTTAATATGAGAGGGAGTCATGTTACATAGTAAACCTTTTTCTTCACAAGGCAAAAAAAGAAATTGAGTGATGGTAGGTAGATAAATAATAGTGACAGGTACATTAAATGACAAAAAAGCAGAGGACAAACAAACGCATATCCTTGACTGAGAACCCATAGCTATTAAAATAATCCACAGTAAGCCAAAATGGTAATTTCCAGCACGTGCACTGATAAGATGATCCATTGGCCCTCAACATGGAGCAAAAGCGTCTACATGACAATTGTAGACAATTGTAATACAAATATTTTTTATCAGCCACAAGTCATCTAGTGTTATTCCAAGAGAACCTCTCACAGGTGTTTATTTTGGCATAATTCTTTATTTTTCCTAAAATTATAATAATTCATATAGAGAGATTTGGCAGAAATTGTTTATTTCCACAGCTGGGACTTACCTTAAGCTTCAGAAATGTCTGTGTCAGACTTGTGTAGCTGATTAGATGCTTAGGTTGTTCAGGGGTCCAAAGAAAGCATGAGGCAGGGGTGGACTGGCCACAGGACGTACCGGGCATATTCCCGCTCAAGTTATGATATGACAGGCAGGCATGCTAATAGGTGGCAGGCCTGCTGCCATTCTGCCAGTGCCATCATGATCATTTCACTGTACCTGTATCAGTGAGTCACCCCCCCCCCCCCCCCCCCCCCCCCCCCAGTATCAGGATGTTGATATTCATTCATCAGCCAACACTCCCCCTCATAACTTGACAGTGACAAATATACCCATCTTCTACCTTGAATCCTTTTGCCAGCATCATTCTTGTGAGAGCAACAAAGGTTGTGTACCGTAATTTCAGGACTATAAACTACTTTTTTACCATGCTTTGAACACTGCAGCCTATAGAGCGTCGCAGTCCCTCCCCCTTTCAGAACAACGAGTGGCCCAGGAAATGAATCTCAATGCATTTTGCCCATAGGCTTTTCTTAAAGTATTTATTTAAAGACGGTTACGCCGTGGACAAAGCCAACTCGGATCGTGACAAATCATGACAATGAACACAATATTTTGGGCCGATCAAATCATTAGAAAGAAGAAAATAAAGGCAGGAGACAACACTATTTGTTTTGTTTTCCTTCTTATAAATAGAAAAGCCTATGGGCAAAATGCATTGAGATTCATTTCCTGGGCCACTCGTTGTTCTGAAAGGGGGAGGGACTGCGACGCTCTATACGGCTAATCTATGGATTTTTACAGCTAACGGCCACTAGGGGACCTTCTAAATCTCTATGGCCGGCTATGTCCTCTATGCTTATAGTCCAGTGAGGCTTGTATATGTACACATTTGTTTTTTTCCCTACATTTAGCTGGTGCGGCTTATATTCAGGTGCGCTTTATAATTACGGTATTTGTCTGTTGGTTTGTATAATTTATGTTGTTTTGTAAAAGGGGTGGTATTAGGGCTTTGTTTGTGTGTGCCTCGGCGGAGCGGGTGGTAGAGTTTCTGCTATCTGCGCTATCTGGTTGTGGTGGGCCGGTCTGGGCCAAATTCTCGCGAAAATGACCGGGACGAAATTTTGTCCCAGTCCAGCCCTGGCATGAGGTCAAATCTCAGATGAGATGTGCCGCTAGAGATCAATAGAGTTTACATTAATGATGCGAAGCCTGCAGAGTTAGTTGTTGCTAGCAGACAACTTAAGGGTGCGGCAATTACGGATCTGCTGATCAGTCACATGCTCACTCTATCTGATTAGGGCGGGATATTCAAACCTCCCTGCTCATAGCTCATTCTTTTGGCTGCTGCTCTACTGCTGCTTTGTTTTTTTGGGCTCCCACCACCACCCCAGCATCCACTCCTTGTTTTTCTTTATTGGATAGTGTACTGTACACTGTACAGTATGGTGACAGGAAATGGGGAGAGAGATGCGGGGTGACACGTGGCAAAGGTCGGGAGTCGAACCCGCGACACGCCGTCAGGCAGCCTAGGTGCCCGGACCGCTACACTAGCCGCCCTTTTGTGAGTGTGTCCATTGTCCATTTTTACACTACATATTTTACTGTATGCAACCTGGAACGTACATTAAACGTTATGCTTTCCTGACAATTTATTGCATGTTCAGCTCTACATACCAAGAATAGTTTTTCTTGACTGTATGGTGTCTGAATTGAGCATAGCCTATTGTATCCTCATTCCTCACAGACTTGCTGTCTCTTGCAGCCTGTCTACTAACACAGCAGTATGAGTGCATTAATGAGAGGCCCAGTATTGATTTCCTATGAACACACTCCAGTGCTTTGTTGCATTTCCTTAACCTTGACATGCAGTCACCTGAGGTTGCCTGTTCTATTTCTGCTATGTTGTTACTGTGTGTGTGTGTGTGTGTGTGTGTGTGTGTGTGTGTGTGTGTGTGTGTGTGTGTGTGTGTGTGTGTGTGTGTGTGTGTGTGTGTGTGTGTGTGTGTGTGTGTGTGTGCGCGCGCGCGTGCGTGTGTTTTCATTTCTCTCTCTTGCAGAAATTGTATTAAGTATTTTCTTGCAGCTTGGCATCTGTTGCTTCATCCTCAAATACATTTAACCATGTGTACAAATGTACTTATGTAGTTGACAGGAGACCCACCCGTTTAAAATGTACGGGTTCGCTGTGTACTCGCTTGGCCAATCAGCAACACTTTACTTGGCTTGAAGAGACACAAAATAAGGTCTACGTCCTCCCTGTTCCAAGGTGTTTTACGTTTTTGTGTGACAGCTCTGTGCCTGTCACTTCTCAATAACTCAGTCAGGCAGAGGCGGTTGGTGGTGGTGTGCATAACATCTCACCAGGTGCAGATCAGCTATCGTCAGTCTGTGTTTTCATGCTGCGTTTTGAAGCTCATCTGGGCTCAGCAGTCTTCGTACGTCAAAGCAGAGCCACAAGGAGTACCAGGCCCGTCACTGAGCTGCTGTGGGGATGGAGGTGTTCTGTTTAACAGGCGGAACATTTTACTTCTGTCAACATATGTGGAGGGAGGGGGCTCCAGAGCACTGGTTCCCAAACTTTTTCAGCTTGAGACACTAACAAACAAACAAAAGTACATACATGTTTTTTAAACAATATATTGCCCTTTCAGACTGATGTTTTGAAGGTTGTCAAAAAGGAGTGTTTACCTACATGTTCTTACAACACACATGTTTGGGGGACTGCTAGGCTGGACAGGGCTGAAATGAAGGAAGCCCCCCCCCCCGACACCCCTGTCCAAACTTAAGGAGAGAGGTGCTGGGAGCCTGAATAATTCAGTCTGGTCCAATGAGCTCTGGCTGTCAAGTTGAACAACAGGGGTATATACTTGTAAGATAGCTAGAGAAGAAAATTGCTTCACATTGACAGAGAGGCTATTTGAAAAAGCTACGTCCTCTTCGTTATTTTAGAAAGCATATCTGAAATTTGGCCGAATTACTTCTAATCCTCTACTGTAAGTGTGCCATTCAAACACCTTTATTTATGAAGGTCTCTCTCTCTTATTTCCAGATCTTTAGGCAAGACAGTGTGAAGAAATGCTGAAAAGTCAACCCTCCCCATTTTAAGGCTTTGATCAGCATAATGTGCCATATGTCAGCATGTGTTTGCTGCATTGCTATCGCTAGTTAACTTTTACAATCCCCTTTTGAACGACAGGGGAAGTGCATACGTCCTCACAAAAAATGTTGAGGAAATCTCTTTTTTTCCTGTCATGGACTTTGTGCCGTGTCTGCCAGATGCAAGTGAATTAGATGTGGATGCCGACGTGCTCATAAATCTTACAAACACTGAGCTAACGTGTTTCTAGACTTGCTTACCCAGTGTAATTTGTCAAGAATGGGTGAGTCTATTCCACACAGATTACATCCTTCTGCTTCACTAGCTGCTAAACCCATTACCACTTAAGCCCTATCTACTTTTCTGTATGACAAACACGTCGCATCACAATGCATTGTGATCCTATAGATCCGCTATTTTTGGGAGATCTGCTATTCTGAATATATTTAGAAAGGTTTATAATATTTTTATACAAAAATGTTTTTCACACAACAGACAAGTAGAACAATAATCAAATCAAAACCATACACACAACAAATCAATCCCTCTCCCCCACGAAGAGAAAATTATGAAACAAAAAGCAAGCATCCAAAAGAAAACAAGCAGCTAAAAGGAAGTAGCCAACACATACATACAAGGCACTGACAACGACAAAAAGACACAAAAACGAAAAGCATAGAGCATACAAAATATAAAATTAACATATACTGCTTATTTGCAAATTCTAGTTCTTACTTCTTAGATGCTGCAACAACAGATTATTTGAATAACAAAAATAGTAGAACACTAGTAGAATACATAGGAACGAATATAAGACACCAAGAATTATGTAGATTTGGATACATCCAGACTAGATGGTTTATTATACATTCTGCACTCTTACATCTAGATCAGGAAATATTCTATGCAGTTTGACCTTTGTCTATTGTCTATCTCAATGCCCAGATTCTCCTTTCATGCTTGTTTAATTCAAGATAGAAAAAATACCCACAAGATCTGAAACCCTGTTCCTCGACGTTGGGGTATTCATATACCCCAACGTCGAGGAATATATATATATCATATAACATATATTTGAGCAATAGTATTCTTATTTTATTTATTTATTGTTGTGATTAAAATGAAGCAATGTTCTGACGATTGTAATAGGCCTATACCTTAGATTTTGAAATGTTAACATTTAGAAAATTAATGTATTTAAAAAAAAGGGAGTTAGGGTTAGTTTGGTTAACACTGCCACAAGATATAGACACTATATAGACTACAGACTAGATACTAGCCGAAATCAAACCTGAGAGCAATCTTTGAATGGTAATGGGCCAAACAGATTTGATTAAGATATCTTTTTCATAGAAGAAAGTAAAATTACATTACATTACAAGTCTTTGCTCAACAAAGAGATTGTATACACTATTAAACAATTCTAGTGAAAAGACCAACACCAAGTCAAAGATTCAATACAAGAACATGACTTTCCAATTATGGTTGATATAAGAGGAGTCTCAGTCTGACTAACACTGCTTCCTGGCGGTAAAATTATAACCATGTAACCACCTATAATTATCACAAATAATGCCGGCAGGGTTCTTCTGACCTTAAATTAGTATGAGATCACCAGGAGCTGTTGCCCTGCAAACCTCACAGCAAAACCTAAAATCCAAGCTTAAAATCTAAATGATAAATGGAGTCAGTTATTATACAATAACAACAATAACAACTATCTCTCTGTCGAAACAGCTTGTGGTCAAAACCCTTTCCAATTCAGCCTGCCGGGTGTGCGGAAGTCTTCTCTCTACAATTCAGTTACATAAAAGCCACACACTGTTGGAATCCAAAACCATATTTTCAGATTGGCTGAGGCCAAGACAAGACAAATGATATTGTCACTCAGCCATCAACAGTCCCATTATATAAAATGGGGTAGGCGGGTACATGCATATGGCTCCTTTACTTTCGTTATATACTACACTTTTGTTTTACTACAGTATATCTGGCATACTTGCAAGTTGCTTCATACATGGGCAACAGACATTCATATGCTGACACAAATATTACAGTGAATTCACTAGAAAATCATTGAGAACACCCACAAACAAACACAGTGTCAGGCATATACTGTATTCCCAGGATCATGGATTTACAGCCAGGACCATATATACTGGCGTCACTACGTGCCATTGTGTATTCACAGCTTAGATCCCATATATAAATGTAGATCATTTTCCCATTCAATCCACTCCATGGCCATAAAACTGTCAGCACTATGAAAAGCATCAATGGTGATGCCTTTTCTGAAGAAAAAGAATCACACCCGTGTGAACTGAGTGGTGCAACTCCCCCCCCCCCCTCTCTCCTCTCTCTCTCTCTCATTAGCAGGCAACAGTGCAGCACTAATACTATCTCTCTCTCTCTCTCTCTCTGTTTCTGGCACAACAGCGCCCCTACTGGCACTCATAGTCATATACTGGTGCTCATGGCCACACCTAGGTACATAGGTGAACACGGACATTGCTGTTCCTTGGAGTGGTTGCACCACTCAAAAAAGAGAGATGAGAAGATATCACTGAGAAAACATGGATCAATTGAGTTGATTTGTTTTTTGCCTGTATAGTATATAGTAACCTACACATAATACACATACCTGTATACTGTGTATAGTATAGTAACCTACATAATCACGTAACTGTATAGCACCCTCCAGATGATGGCTTAGGTTGTTATTTATTTATTTTTCTATTTTGAGGAAACATTGTGGCTGTCATTGATTTTGATCCATGTATTGTATGTTCTAGAAGATTATACAGTATATTGCATGCTTTCCTAAATAGATTGCATGTGGAGAGAAGTTATTTTAAATGTATGATGACACTAAATGGATATGGAATGTTTTATACTGTACTTTGTCTACAATGGAGAACCACCTTTTGAGAGAGAGAGAGAGAGAGAGAGAGAGAGAGAGTCCAGCACCCAATTTCTCCCTGATGTGAATCCAGGAGTCTAAGGTCACACAATCTCATTAGATAACCACCCTCCAGGATATACTTACCCTGGCCTGAACTACACCAAACTCATGCCCAGTGGTGGAAAAAGTACTCACATTTGTGAGTGTGAAAGTGTGAAAGTGTCAATATGGCAATATAGAAATACTAGTAAGTAAAAGTCAGGAATTAAAAATGTACTTAACCAAAAGTACATACTATAGTGGTATGATACCACTATGTAATAACTATTTCCCAGAAAACCCTGGGAAGAAGGTTTCAAGCACACAACTTCTCAATTGTCATAAACACCCTTAAAGTAATTTTCCAGAACTGTCTGCAGCATAGCATTACTAATGCACAAAGATCAAGAAGCCAGCTCAGTAAGAACCTGCATGGGGGATGTTTGAGAAGCAGAGTTTACTGTGGATGTACCTCGGCATATTCATTCCACATCAGCTTCGGAGCCACGACTTGTTTGACTGAGGCACTGCTTCACAGCAACTTTCTATAATCGACATGACACACTGTCTGCCACGGCATGGTGAGGGGAAAAAGAACAAAGGAGGGACATTTAGAACTGTGTCTGGCTAATATTTTTTAACCCACAATTTTGTAACCCATTTTTCACCCCTGTGTAAATTATCTAATGTGATCCTGGGCTCTACACAGTACACACCCTCCGCCAACCTAGTCCCCATATATGGGGGACATGGAGAGAGCAACGGACTTGAACTCATGCTTCTTTCATGCCTGAGTGTCCAAGTTGCTCCTTTACACCTGACAGGGGGGAGTTTCCCTGGTTGGATGTAGCGCGTGGAAGGAACACGTTATTCCAACCAGTTCCTTTCCCCTCCATCAGGCGCTCCGGCTGGCCAGGGGGAGGTAGTTTAGAGACCAGGATTACTGCATGTTTTTTGGGAGAGTACCTACCCTAGGGGGCACGGGGAGAACATGCAAACTCCACACAGAAAGGCCCTTTCGCCAACCCCGCCTCGGGTATGGGCACTGATGACGCGGAGGAGGAAACACGCACAATGTTTTTCCAATGGGAGTCACATGGTTTGACCAACCATTTGTGTTTGATTACTGATTGCTGCAGTGTTATGCCCCTTCCCCCTCATCAAACAAAAATGTTTGGTCAAACCATGTGACTCCCATTGGAAAAGCATTGTGGTGGCCCAAAAAAAACTAAAACATTACCAAACATTTGCTTGATTGGTGTTTGGCACGTGTGAATGAGGCCTCAGAAACAGTAATTGTTTCCTGCTGATTATGTTGCCTTTTGACATAAACATGGGCAGGGATTAGTAACTACAGACCAATTTTGGAATTACTAGTACAATATAATACAGGTCCATCTTTGTATGAAATATGAATCTGTCCATTTTCAAGTATCATATCGTTATAATATGGCAGAATTTAGTTCTCACTCTGAATCTCATTGGTGAGCTATGGCTTATGGGACAGGCCGACTTCAAACTCGGCAGGCGCATCGAAGAGGACCTGAGTAGAAGGAGTGCGGTGTCTGGCTTCAAGTCGGTCGGATAGGGGCTTCTCCAGAACTACCATCAGGCATATATGATGATGATCCATATATGAGCATAAAAGGGACACGGTCAGAGAGACAGACAGACGGGTACAACAGGTAGAGTACCTGTTGGCAACGGGTACAATGGGTATTGCATAACTGGATAGGGCATGCAGATAATTGGCAACTAGATAAAGTGCCCCTCGGGGCACAGGTCTCCACCAGGGCAGGTCAGGTTGTGGCCTCCTGGTGGTGCTATAACAGGCCAATGTGAAAAGGGTGGGATATATTCCTCAGCCTAAGTCTGTGAAAGATTTCACGTAAATTGCACGTTGCGTTCATGATTTGAGGCTTTTTGTTCAAAACGGGCCAATCCTGCCAACTTTGAAAGCCAATGTAATAGAGAGAGAGAGAGAGTCCAGCACCCAATTTCTCCCTGATGTGAATCCAGGAGTCTAAGGTCACACAATCTCATTAGATAACCACCCTCCAGGATATACTTACCCTGGCCTGAACTACACCAAACACATGCCCAGTGGTGGAAAAAGTACTCACATTTTTACTTATGTGAAAGTGTCAATATGGCAATATGGCAATTCCGTTGTTCAAAACGGGCCAATCCTGCCAACTTTGAAAGCCAATGTAATAGCCAACATGACTATAGAGATAGTGTGTAACGATTTGCAGGATCTTTGGGCAGAATCTGGAGGAATAATATAAAAATAAATGTTTTTCAAAAGTCGGCCTCCTGGTGGCGCTATAACAGGCCGTTCTGGAAAATGTGGGGCAGAGGTTTCATCGTTGGCATCCAGGGAGTGTGTGTGCAAAATTTGGCATCAACCGGGTTAACGTTGCCAGAGATTGGCTGTACACAGACGGACGGACAGACAGACAGACAGACAGACAGACACACACACACACACACACACACACACACACACACACACACACACACACACACACACACACACACACACACACACACACACACGGACACGTACGGACGGAGTGCAAAACATACTCTCAGTCTCTCCCCATGCCTTCGGCCTGGTGGAGACAATAATTCTGTTGAATGTGCAGTGCAATATCAGGTTAGGGCTGTTTGTACTTCCTATTACTTGATATCACACTGAAGAAGCTCAATAGAATACATTCTCTTTATTGACCCAGACAAACAAAATTGCACTGGCAGTTAACAATACAGTGTCTTTATACAAACTCACTCCTTACTGTTCATGAAGTTTAGTTCCTTGAATTCTGGTTCCCTCTGCTGGTGGCAATCATCTTATCACCTTTTCTGTACTAATGTAAGACAAATAACTGGCAAGCCAGAGCAACAGGTTAGGCCTAATTTCTTAGAAAAGAAAGTTAGGAGTAAATTAAGGTCAAGATACCATTTACCGTATATATCTACCGGGAATGACTTCTATTTTGTATCCAAGTCTTTAATGGACATTTTTGAGCAGTGACTCCGCTCCAATACGCAGCTCTGTCTGTCTGTCTGTCTGTCTGTCCAAGCACGAAAAGCTGCAATACAACTGTCACTTGTCAACTGTTTTGGACGCGGGAAGGCTCGCCGGAACCGGGTAAAAAACACTGAAATACACTGCCTGGTACTGGCAGATTATCTCACACATTTGCTTACTATGTGGGTCAAATAAAAATAATGTGTTTGTTACTGCCTGGCTGTCACTCTGGGGGCGGGGTAGGCGGCCGAGAATAGGCCAATATAACGGCATAAAACCACCCCAAAATGTCCCAAAACGGACATTCCAGCTTCAGTGCCCAGGGGCCCTCAAAGGTGTTAATCCAGCCCTGTCTGTGACGTACATTCAATGTCGTCATTGCATCAAAAGCGTTAATTCACATGCAGTAATCTAACAGATGGATAGGGAAGGCTCAAAGATAAATGGGGCTGCCTGTGACTGTTTTACTGCAGTTGAACTCTTCTTGGCTGCATTGGATGTTACCCTGACAACCTTATGTCACTGTGTCACTGAGAGTTACAATATGCCTCTTTCAGCTTTGCTCATCTGTTCAACTGATTACGTCTGTACAAAGTGTTAGAGGACATTCTGTTTGATTACAAAGAAATATGTCCAGCAAACTGTAACCCTATAACCTTCATTCTGTAAATTCTGTCTCTAAAAGCGTCACTGAAGATGGGATGTTGACCTTAAACAAAATTCTATGTCCATTTTTTAAGTGTACCGTAGGCTTAAATCAATGTGAGAAAATTAACACCACAGAAGTGTGTGTGTGTGTGTGTGTGTGTGTGTGTGTGTGTGTGTGTGTGTGTGTGTGTGTGTGTGTGTGTGTGTGTGTGTGTGTGTGTGTGTGTGTGTGTGTGTGTGTGTGTGTGCGTGCGTGCGTGCGTGTGTGCGTGCGTGCGTGCGTGCCACTATACTTTTGAGGATTTGGGACTAGGTTTAGGATTTATCTGCTTATGCAATTAGTTTTACATTACTTTATTACATGAGTATTTTTCTTTACTACATATTTTATTCTTTTATGAATATATGCTGTCTTTAAATAGGAGAATTATTTTTCTAAAGCTCCTTGCAGATGGAAAAACATGACAAATAAAGGAATCTTGAATATTGAGGAATAAGGTCAGCAAGGCAAATATAATGATCCAAAATAGTTTGTGTTTGTTCTTAACAGCCTGTCATATAGTGTTTGTTTACCTGGTAGGGAAAGAGGCCCAGACATTCTTTATTGGAATACCTATCAGTGGGCAGCTGGCTCGTTAAAATATTTGGTTTCTTGAGACATGTAACAAAAACACATTTCACTGAGATGCAATTCGTATTTGTTACCCTTCAAATGAGAATGACGAATCAACTCCTGCTGTTCTCCTGTTTGGGAGACATAACTACACAAAAGAATTCAGGCTATAGTGTTCACATTTTGGTCAAAACAAAATGACAAAACTATGCAAAGTAAATCTGTAAGACTTCTACAGAAAAATAACTTGCCAAGCCTATCGAGCCCTCCGTGCAAAGGGAGAAGGAATATTCCTGAAGTTGGGAGAACACATAGAAACCACAGTTATGCAGCCAAATGGGCTGTGGCCTCCCTCCCTCCTCCCAGCTGCAGAGACACCCCCTCATCTGGAAGCCGTTGAGTTGTTGTCCAGATGTGGCCGATTCCACCTCTTCTATGGCTTGCTAACTGAGAATAGCAGTGAACAGAGAGAAGGGGCCCTGTGCTCAAAAACACAAACATAGCTTCATGACAACATTCAACAACATAGAGAATGTCTGGATCTTGTAAAACAATTTTAAGAATAAAGGGGAATTCAAAAGTGTTGGACCCAGTGGTTCTCAAAGTGGGTGCTGTGACACAAGTCCAGTGGTGCCGCAAATTACTTATTTATCTTTGGAATGTATCACTTCAGTTTAACCACTAAGATGGACCATCAAACTTCCTCGCCAAAAATAGCCTATATCTATAAGCCCACAGCGTGTCACGTGATGCGCTGTGAGCTTGTAGATCGGCAATTTTTGGGTAATGTTCCCCCCCAGAATAGGGATGCTGGGGTTATGTCAATTATAAAGTTAATTAATTTCAATCGTAATGGAAACTAGGCTACTATTCTCTCAAGTTTTCCTTGTGATACATACTGAAAGATTTACATATTTAATCCAGGAGTGCCTTGGATGAAAAGGTTATTTACAGGGGCCTGAGATTTAAAAAACAACATTTGAGAACCACTGATGTGGACTGTTGTTTTTACACGATCGTGAGGCATGTCAGTTGCCTAAACGCCAGGTGTCTTTGACTTGGTCTACGTCCAGGGAGAGCAGGTTGCACAGCTGTGGCACACATTCACTCACACACACACACACACACGCACGCACGCACGCACGCACACACGCACACACACACACACACACACACACACACACACACACACACACACACACACACACACACACACACACACACACACACACACACACACACACACACACACACACACACACAGAAAGAAAGAAGGGAGATAAAGAGACAGGCGGTGAGAGTGCGAGAGGGGAAAACTTAATGAAAGATGGCAAACAACTTTTTCAGTGGGGTTGACTTGAGGTTCTAGCTGGACGGCCCTGGCAGAGAGATGCCCCTGCTGGGTCTTTTGTGTATGCAAGTGGTCCAAACAAAAGCTTATAGAGGGATCTCTGGGAAGCTCAAGCTGTTGGAATGGAATGCCCCTGTTCTTGTGTCAGTGTGGCTTTTTGAACACTGGGGCTGCGGAACTGGGGTGGTGTGTGTGTGTGTGTGTGTGTGTGTGTGTGTGTGTGTGTGTGTGTGTGTGTGTGTGTGTGTGTGTGTGTGTGTGTGTGTGTGTGCGTGTGCGTGCGTGCGTGCGTGCGTGTGTGTGTGTGTGACATGACAGACTCAGTAAACCCTATTAGCTGAACACAGACGGGCAATGGGCTGGGCATTGTTGCTGATGACATGTCACATGTGGTAGAGATTAATCAAACGAATTGTTTGCTGTGTCACTGTTTGGCCATGGTCATTGGCCTAGAAGTTATGCCTTTCCCCCCTGATGGATTCACTATTAGATCACAGATTAGGTTATAGATAGGTCTAGGACTAGTGAGTCCAAATAAATGTTTCCCATGTGCAAGGCTCTTAGAAGTTGATGCTTGTTTCCCATCCAATAGAAATAATCGAAACGGTGTGGGAGTTTCTTTCGTCTATAAATTTGATGGAGAACTTAGAAGGCGGAGTTTTCTCCGCGGTGTCTGAGCCTGGAGTGTTATGTAACGGACACAGCTCGTCTCTTCTCTAGCTCTTTGGCCAACTGTTGCAGCTCCCATGGACCGTTGCTGATGCACTGCGCTTCTTCATAAGATGGGAAATTGAGAGTCCGTCTGTTGAGTTTCACAGCTGTAACACTGCGTGTTGTACCAGAAATATAAAGTGAAGAAATATAGACAGAGGAATAACACTGCTGAAGTAAATAAATAACACACCAGGAGGCATCAGCTATGTGTTGCTGGGTCAGTAGTATGCACATCTCTGACAGGTTTATTTACACCGGGTTATATACACATAGTTAACAAGCACTTCCTGTCTGGTGTTAGGTACTTCACAATAAGAGTAATATCAATAATAAAATATATATACAATTCAGATCATTATTCCAACACCCCCACTTGATCTCACATTGGTTATATTTTCTTTTTCATACATTTCTCTTATATACACATTATATTCTCCCCTCTCTTCTTTCCACAATATAATACAAAATGCATATGTCTCTTCAAACAAATCTTTAACACTTCTGTAACACACTCAAGTTAAACCTTTGACATCCGTCATCATGTTCAATGTTGTCATTACTGGTTTCAATAATAAAGTTAAATACACATGTTACTCTTCTTCAAATGCATATTTTCTTCTCCATATACTCAATAATAAATAGCAGATTAAATAAATCACAAAATCAGATCACTCAAACACAAATGAACATTTCTTTCTCTTTGGTTTCTTTTGTGTTCTCTTCTTCTTTTGCATAGCTGGGTTTTGAGTACTAGTGTGATTTTTAGTCCAATAATCATGCACCATCCCGTTTCTGTCCCCCACTGCTTTCTTGCTTGCTTCCCCCACTGTTTTCTTGCCCTCTGGCTGTCTGACTTGTAACCTGTAGCTGTAGGAATAGTCCATGTTCTTCGGGACCTTTTCTGCACTGACAGTTACATAGTCACTCAAATAGGCTGGCTTCATCCTCACTCTGGAAGGGTAACGTGTCTGCTGTTTAGCCTCATCTTTAGCCTCGCCCTCATCTGACTGGTTTGCCTGAGGTGTAGCTACTACAGCCTCGTGCACTTGCTGCTGAACCTGCACAGTCTGGTTTGCCTGAGGTGTAGCTACTACAGCCTCGTGCACTTGCTGCTGAACCTGCACAGTCTGGTTTGCCTGAGGTGTAGCTACTACAGCCTCGTGCACTTGCTGCTGAACCTGCCCTCGTGGTAGGAGTGGAGTATTTATCTTAGACCTACCCCTCCATCTCGGCACATATAAATCATCATCATCATCATCATTAACAGTCTGGCGCTCTACAATGGGTGGGATCACACACTTCAACCTGTGCATCTGCACTTTACCATTAGCATTAGCCATACATTTCTGGTCGTTCACTGTGTTCAAATAATACATTCTGTTGTACAAATATATTTTGAACCTGGTATCTCTGCACTTCAGAACATTGTTACCTTTCTGGAAAATAACAGTGGCACCTCTGGTGGTTGCTGCTTGCACCGAAAACATGTCCTGTGGATATGTAGGAATGTATAATGCCCGTCTCAGGGTAGTTGTGTGGCGCTGCCCCCTGCTGTCGATCAGGATCACCTTTGCATCTCCTCTGCGCTCCGCCACTCCCCGACATCTCGTACCGTCAGCCAACTCCATACAGTGTTCTTTAGGCTGGAAACTGCCGTCGAAACTTGTGAACTTTGTGATGTCCGTGATGACATGGGAAGTCGCTCTTGTGTCGACCATCAGACCCGTCTGTCTCTCACGATCACGATGTCCTCGTTCGGCTCTCACTTGTTGAACTTCGGCATCACAGTCTCTCACCCCGAATGAGTACTCGTGCTCGCTGTTCTTCTTCTCCGACACTCTCCGTGCCTCATCTCGCCGCTGTTTTCTCCTCCTTCTGCAGACCGCGTACCGGTGTGTAGAACGTTGACAGTATTCGCACCACTCCAGGCGTTCGCACATTTTGGCGATGTGGCCTCTCACGCCGCATCTGTAGCACATCCTACCGTCACCAACGCTCACCGTCCCTCGCTGGTCATCATCAGGACTTTCATGTAGCATAGACATAGACGGCTGCGGCACTCGGATCTGGGCGCTCATGACACCGTCATTTCCTGATGCTGCTGCAGCCGGCTCTTTGACTGTATAAAAGGCTCTCAAGATCTTTAGTGCCTTGCGTCCATCATCCGTCGCTGCTCGTGTAATCAGCGACAGGCTCTTGCTGTCCAAAAACTGGACCAGCTCTCCATATGCCATAGCGTTCTTGTCTTCGTAGGGCACATCAACTTCTTCACCCTGAACGGGTGGCTCGAGATCTTTTAGGACGATATCCTTCAACCCCTGTAGTCTCAAATGTCCCAACATCCTCGTCTCCCACAGTATATATCTCTCAGCATCTCCGTCGAAACACAATCTTGACCAATGAGTCTGACCACTCGAATCAGCCCGCATGGTTCCGTTCTTCTGTTGTTAGCCTAACTCGAGACTAGTTTGGCAAAGCACGCCGACAACAAACTTTTCACCTCGTAAATAAATCCGGTCTCTCTGGGCCCATAACCTGTTGAGTTTCACAGCTGTAACACTGCGTGTTGTACCAGAAATATAAAGTGAAGAAATATAGACAGAGGAATAACACTGCTGAAGTAAATAAATAACACACCAGGAGGCATCAGCTATGTGTTGCTGGGTCAGTAGTATGCACATCTCTGACAGGTTTATTTACACCGGGTTATATACACATAGTTAACAAGCACTTCCTGTCTGGTGTTAGGTACTTCACAATAAGAGTAATATCAATAATAAAATATATATACAATTCAGATCATTATTCCAACACCGTCTCTTCTCAAAACTTATTTTTAGTGATTTTTTTTCGAGACTTAGCATATAGGCCCCTACTAATAAAAAGTATCGTCCAATGATGAGAGGCTATACTATCCCAGAGGAATTACATGACAGGAGGACGTCTGGATAGCCTAGTAGCGGCGGCGGGCTGCTAACAAATTTGTTTTGCTCTGGGAATTCAGTTTATTGAACCTTTTCGACAGCTGGCCTCAAGTTAAGTCAGAGTGAATGCCAGTCCCCCACTGTGTGGAAAGCAGTCAATTCAGTTAATTTTCAACCTTGGCAGGCAGCACTTGACTGTGGTGGGGTGAGGGAATCTGGAAATGGGAGCGTGCCCTTGCATCTCCCATGAAGTTGTGTAGTCAGTAGTGTAGCCTAGTCATGCAGTAGTGTGTAGCCTACTGTAGGCTGCAGGCTCAGTTACCGTATGTAGGCTAATATAGGTGTTGGGCAGCCTACGTCATGGGGAGCGGGACGAGCAGAGGGAAGAAAGTCGCACCTGCATGTGTCAGTGAGATAGATGTACCCAAAAGAGATGACACTTATTCTCAGAAATTGGTGAGCCATTCTTTCAGGTCATTGAAAATACCCAACTTTGCAAAAGTTACCAACGCGCGCACCCGCGCGCAGATGGACTGCCACAGTGAAGGACACGACTCTGAATGCTCTGCGGAGGACGATGACATTATTGTGGAATCGGACCGGGTTCTGGCAAATTACGAGGACCACGAGGATTTTTCTAAAAGGAGAAATATCCCCAAGAAATCTTATAAGCCTATTCGATCCAAAACATACGGTTTGTGTAATTTTAGACGGGTCCACGTCGACAGCGACTTTAATTCAACTCCCCACTTTTTGCCAACAACAGAATTATGTGAAGAGCCACGTGGCCCAGATATTGATGTAAACAAGAAGAGCAATGGTCTGTTCAGCAACTTCAAAAAACACACACCTCCCTTCCAGAATGTAAGATTATATTTGCCTATTTGCCAATTTGTTTTATATCTTTGACTTTCTTTGACACACATTTTGTAAAAAAAAAAAATCATATAATTATTGTGTTAACTGTTCAACAGGGTTCGCTAACAAAGGGTCCTTGTTGTGTGGAATCTCTTCCCAGATCAGAAAAACACTCGTAAGTAGACCGCTCAATTATTGATTTCCGAGCTCAGTGATGCGCACACGCGAGTTCTAGTAGAAAGCCGCCCAGGGGCGGATCACATTTACCTTGATATATAGCATACCAATACCATTGTTTACAAGATATAACAGGCAGACAAAAAGCCATCAAAACAATACTTCCACATGTGCCTTTTAGCCTAACCAGATCAATTCGGTCAAATTATTATTGTGCTTTTAAGTTTGCACGCACGCACACACGAAACACAAATATTTTTGTTTTAATTATATTAGCCTACGTCTTTATGCTCTCCAGATCTCTTCACAACTCCCTCGCCATGCCTGTACTGTTCGATGGATCAGAAGAGGAGCTGATGGATACAATTGAGAGAGAGTGTAGTTGACCCCCAACTGAGATAACAACATTAGTGCAGGGGTGGGAGACTTTTAAGGAAAAGGCAAAGTAATGACTTCATTGCTAATGAAGTCACAATAAATTCTGACAATCGATGGAGTTTTTAAATTGTCCAGGCCTATTTGATCTATAGAGGCCCTTTATAATCTATCAGGAACAGAGTGATGCCCCATTTTTTAATATATGTTTATATTAAACTCCCCCCCCCCCCCACAGTTATCGTCATCATAAAAACAATACAAAAACAACAACAAAAAGTCCAGTCCAATCAAACAACCATGCATATTTGACCAAGTGTAAACAATAGGACACAAACAATTGTGAAGCCTGACTCTGGGGGAACTCTGTTTCGAACTGGCAAGCTTGCGTTACCATACAGCCACTCTACCCGAGCCACCACTGCACCCCCCACAAGAGAACTTGCTGTTCCTCACAAAGGGTGTGCAGTGCAGTCACTTATAAAGTAACCAATTAGCTGCTTTACTTTCCCTTCTCTGTTAATGGGTAATGCAGTAATGGAGATTGTTTGGGCTAAGATTTTTTTCTCTTGTAGCTCCACCCACATATTTTTCACACATACTAGCCAGTAGCCAGTGATGAATAATGCTTAGTTTTTACACCTAATATGAATTAGGATCTGATATTATTGAGATACCATTCCAAGACTATTTCCCACCATCATTTCTGTGCATATTTGTGCCTTTTCCATTTTCTAATATACAGCCAGGTATAAGGTATGTGAGCTGGGACTGTGTACTTAAGGTTCATTTCCTGTTCTCCAATCTCCACCCTTCCCTTCCTTTAGAAGGAATGCATGGCAATGGGGATATTCGAAGGGGCTTATCGAGGCCCCTTGGTTGGCAGCTGCCTTTCTGCTGATGAAGAAAAGTTTCAGGCAGCTACATATACAATGCAAAGGCCTATACTCCCACCTAGTGGTCTTGAAGTAAGACCAGCAGTATGCGTGAAAACATACAGTATGGTCTTACAGTATGGGTGTTTCAATGCTCAGTGTAATTATGTTGTATAAACGGTTCTTGAAGGCATGCATGATAAAGAGGTGGAAGTGTGTGTGTGCACTTACGTGTGCCAATATAGCATGTGTGTCATTTAGTATTTATAACTGGTCAGTAATTTGATAAGACAAAAGACGCAACCTTTCTGCTGTGCCATTTATTTAACAGTCACAGTACACTTTTCCCCCCCAGCATTAAATATAGTATTTTGTATAAAATATGTGTAAAACGATAAAGTACAGGCCTATCCAAATGTATAACATTTTTCACAATATGTTTCAAAACTAAAATGCTTCCACAAAACCTGGTTGGGAAGATCAAGGTTGATGGGAGGACAAGTGCCTTAATAATGATAATAATAATCTATAAATAAAAACCTGCATTGAAAGCATTGAAAGGAAGTGTATCAGACTGAATGCTGTTTCTTCTTTAAAGGTCTATAGTAAGACATTCTCTGCTGCACTGCTTGCAGCAGCACAGGTGGCAGGAGCGGGAGATGTTTGTGAAGTGTCTTGTTGATATTCGCATTCTTTGCAATGTAATCCTCACAAAGCCTGTAAGACAAAAGGTTATAAAAGAAAAGAAAATTAAAGCATTATTACACCATATTTACAGTAGAAGTTGTCATTGACACAATGGTAGCTGAATTAATACTTTTTTTTCTTTGTAAAACAGCTGCTATATAATTTGTTCTGTATTTATATCCGTTGTGAATCATACAATGCTGACATTTTCTTTTTTACCTGAACAGGGGATAAGGTTGTGTCTGGAAAACAAGTGCATCATTGCAGTGACCCTGAAGAGAAATATAGATGAAACCTTCCTTATTCTACGTATGGTGATTTTCTTTTTTACATTTTTATACAGGCAATGATTTTATCAAATTTTCAACTTCATTTGATGGAAAGACCTATGGCACTAAATTAAGTAAACATTTGTGATTGTGATTGTAATTTAGGCTTGACTTAAAGTTAATTGTTTCCTTCAAGCGGTTAGCATTTCACATAATCTTGCATATTTAAACGTAATTTAATTAGGACTATGCTGGTATTAGTGTAATTTAATGGAGACACGTGATTTAATTTTCCATGTTTTCAGATTTGCAACTGTTCAAAAGTCTGAGATTCAGTCTGTTGTGTATCCATTTGTTTATATACAGTCAATGGTATTCACCCTCAGAATACCTACAGTGTCAACAAGCAGGATGTAGTCACAACTTCCTCCGAAGACAATCACATCAGAGTCTTTGCCTGGACATGCCGTGTGCCACAACCTTACGTAGGAAAATAGAATTAGACAGTATAAACATTCTCACAATAAATTTGTTCACAGCAGATCACCTTAAACTTGGTCAATAATGCTAAGTGAACAATATTTCCAGATGAATATAGTTACATTTATGACAGCATTTTAGGTGATAAAAATTACCTTGGTTTGTTCTGATACGGATGCTCAATCTCTCTCCATTTCTTTGTTTCAACATCAAGCAACCAGGCATCACCTGGAAGGGAAATATTGTTTTTTTATTGAATAAAATAAAATGATATACCATCAAGGACATTGAAATAAAAATAATTAATGTCTTACTCATTGGTTTGCAATCAACACTCAGTCCACCAAACAGGAACAAGACATTCTCTGAGACTGCTGTGAGGGTATGCCATGATCTGCCCAACGGAATGATGGGAAGGGTGGAGATTGGAACTCTGAGGAAACATACAAGATTTAATGTTAATGTTCATTCATTTTACACAAACATTTGCACCACAATGTGCTCTTGAGTATGTTGTTTGTGCTTTATCATTTTGACATACTGTATGTAAAATATATATGTCCATGTATGCATATGCATGTCAATCAATCAATGAATCAACCAACCAACCGCTCAGTCAGTCAGTCAGTCAATCTCTTTCAGCCCAATGTTGTTGTCTCATTTTATACTGTATCTGTCAGATAATACTAATGTGCGGACTGCCCACTCTAAAGAGTATGTAATTTGATTATGTCTAAGTTTATTGCACTACTAACTCACATTTCTGACCATGTCCATGATTCAAGATCTAGACAGTGAACATCATTTGTCCTGGTTTCCTACATTAAAAAAAATAATAGTTACAGTATGTACTACTAGTGAGTCACGCAATTTTATTCCACTTTCCATAGAATACTGACATGCAGTAGACTTGAGATGGATGTAGAATTCTCACCATAACTCGGCCTCCACACACATATCCTCTGTGACACAGTGTTGCACTGGCATGGGCTGCCCTAGGGGCAGGGGCACGACCCTGTGCACAAACATTATCCCTTCAACACCAGAGACACAACAGCACCACGTGCTGTAACTGCTGTTTATAATGCTCAACCTTTACTGCAATTGGTCTAGGCTTACAAACACAAGGACAGCTATCATTCAGACAATTTCTGTGTAGAATAACAGACTTACACAGGTTTGTGGCTCACTCCAACTGGCTTGTGATGGGTCAAACATATGGACTTCATTGTTCCATCCAAAGAAGACATCTTCAACCTGAAAATCATGTAAAGGTAGTTTCATGCGCATTCAATGAGAATAACATCATACCCAGCACTCACAAACCAGAGTGGCCTTTTCCACACATTGCGTCTGTGGTCTAAAGACAGAACTACATGCATTAAGAAAGAAATTAAAATTATAACAATAATACCCAAGAAGCCTCATCCACAATGAAACTCCTGTTGCTGCTGTCAATGTCCCTCAGTAGTTTGCGGCCGTACCCTCCAAAGTACATGATCCTGCAGAGTGATTAAGGACAATTTTAACAATTAACCGTGGTGGCTGTAGAAGTTAATAGTTCCAGTTAATGGAATCTTTGTTATTTGCATAAAATGAGCGTTCTGTTTCACAATATAGTCTACCTTTGGTAAGAGAAGACTAGTAAATTCCATGTTCGTACCTTCCATTATAAACCCAGCAGGACAGTTTGTCTCGAGGAGAAGGGGGAGAACCGATGTCGGGTGTGACTTTCTTCCAAGCATATTTACCATCCAGGATGTTGACACAATAGATCTAGTTACAATCAAACACTGGTCATCAGAGAACTAACTTGATTTATACAGTATTTGATGTTACATTACATTTCATACACTGATACTAGTAATTACCTATTAATAATTAAATCCATTCCACATACAATCAATCACCTTTAATTTCCTAAAAACTCATGCTAACCTGATTGGTCTGTCCATTGTCATCACAACCTCCAAATATGTACATATGTCCATTCAAGTAGCAGCCACAAGTCCCAGACATTGAAGGTGGCACTTCCCCTGTCATGCTGAACATTTCCCTTCACAGACCAGAACATACTGTATGTTACTTTATTACTTTTTTTAAAAAATTGTAGTACTATGTGTACTAATACTGTATATAATTTATAATATTATTATTTTTGACACAAACAAGACAATTCGATATTACATTAATTCACACTCTTACCATATGCCTCGGTGTAAGTCATATACCCAGATTTCATCACTGGGTAGAAAAACTTCATCGTCTCCAATTGACTGTCGATTGATTGCACTGTTGTTATTGACATGTTTATCATTTGATGTAATACAGGCTAGCTGATGGTGGATTTCATTTTCTTACCACGTATCCCCCCCACACATATAACCGATTGCCATCTACCACCGCCGTGTGGCCGCTTCGCTCCTGGGCGACCAGCTCTGCGCAGTGCCTCCGTTGTGCGGATTCCGAATCCACATCCAGATCCATGGATGTACTTGTAATAGTGCTACAAAACAAATCAGTAAAACTAAACTAAACTATAGACTAGAGTAGCCTAGTGGTCGTGGAATACATTATAATGAATCTAGAATCTAGAATCTAGTGAGACATATGGTAAAAACAGAGAACAGACAGTAGCCCAACATTTTAACTCTCGTAAAAAAAGGTGTTTTAGGTTTTAATCCACTCGGTCTCGGATTATGTCATCCACTTTCCCGGAGAATAATCGGACAGGTGGGGCAACCAGGAAAGCACCCAACTATAAATCTTTGAATGTTTAGCAGCTCACAAAAACAAGTGTTTCTCGTTCGTTTTTGGGAATACAAATACTATGATGATTGACACAGTCCATTTGAAGCACTTTGATTGACCATTGTAGTGGGGTTAATACAAAACTGTAGTAATCTATAGCTTTAATATGGCGTTATATTACAGATAATGAAATGCAAAACATACTCACATTCTAAATCAGGCCCAGAACTGCTCATCTACGTCTACGACGTTTACGAAAACAACATAATAACAACATGCCCATGAGGCACAGACATGTTTTGACAGCTCTCCTGGGTGTTACACCAAAGTTGGTAACCTATCGAATGTTGTCATAGCTCATTGCAAAATGCAAACCAACCGCGTGAGAGTATCTTGAAACGATTTTCGTGCACATGGAGGGTTATCTATTGTGTAAGTTACACTCGTCTGATGGAAAATGGTGAACAGTAGTCTCAAATGTTAGGGTTTTTTGCTTTTGCAACGCCGACACAGAATTCGATAGGTTACGGATGTCGGCTGTACTGTAAGGGGAGTGGTCTTTTTTGCCCCAGAAGCCAGAACCAGAAGTGATGTAATACAGAGTACAGACGGAAGTTGATATTTAGCGCCAAACCTTGAGTTGTCACTGTTGTTCTTCTTGGCTCATATTAGTACTATTAGTAGTCATGGATGTTCGCAAAATAAAGACTAAAGTTTCTACTGGCTTCAAGATGCGAGGACTTATCCTTCGACCGTATGTATCCGCAATGTTCATACCGACTGCATTCGTAAACGGGTTGTTTGTGTGTTGAGTTCTGTTCTGAATTCGCACGAACACAGGAATATAGTTGGCACCTAAACATTGTGGGCACATTAATGTTACATGTCTATTCTTTGACTAAAAAGTAAGAAGAATTGGTCTGAATAGGGCCTAATTGTAAAGTAAACATGATTTGAAAATGCACGATGCGTCATTATCAGTAATTTGCCCTTAAACTTTCTTGTTTATGCCCATAACGTCTGGCTACTATTTATAACAATTGTATACGTAAATACTAGACCTTAAATCTAAAAATTCTAAGCTTGATCAAATCAGTTTACTTTCAGACTATTTCCCAATTCCCACAAAACCAGCGTTGAACACTGACTGACTGAATAGGGCTAATATTAAATAATATTGTATTGTTAGTGCATAATGTTAATGTTGTGTTTTACTACAGTGAAGCCAGCAGGTACCTTGTGGAGGTACTGGAGTCTGTCAGTCCCATTGAACTGGATGATATCATTGAGAAGGTTTTGGATGCAGTGGAAAAACAGCCATGTAAGTAAATCAGTTGACTTGCAGTTGATTTGTAGTTTCAGTAGGCCTATAGTTGCTTTTTGTTTATCATCTCCCTGTGTGTGCTTGCTTGTTGTGTTTATCCGAATACTGGTTTCAACTAAATGACTAAAGAACACTGTCTTCCATCAGTGTCCTCCAATATGATAGAGCTGTCTATTGTGGAAACTGCTGTGCAGGACTGCAGTCAGTCGAGTGATGAAGGACTGTAGGTTCTATATTTCCTCCTCAGTTGAATGCTTTCTTGATTAATGACCGGATTAATTGTGATGTGTTATTTACAAGAAAAAAGCAATTTTGCATTGGCAAATCAATGCTTACAAATGCAGTAGTGTTTAAAAATAACTCTAATACTGTTATTTTTAGTATAGTTTTATTTGTATGATTGTTTTGTAGTAAGTGGAGAATTATATATTCAAGTTAATTGATCCATGTACTCATCTGTCATGTGTTTGATCATCAATTTGATAACTAATTTAAATTTACCCATACTTTGACCTAGGTTACAGTAATTATATCTTGTACCCATAATAACAAAACAATTGTACTTAGACATTGTTAATTAGAGTTGAATAACTGTTTTGCAGTGATAATGTTTTCAACATCATTGGAGCTTTTGATATACCCAGATATATCTACAATGCAGAGAGGAAGAAGTTTGTACCGTAAGTGAAAGTTTCTATATACAATCCATCATGCCAAAACGGATTCAACTTTGATTGTTGCAAATGTTTGATATTTACGCACCTCAAGCCATGCTGTAATGGCAAAATTGTTGCTAATTATTCATCCGTCTCTCCTAGTATTAATATGACTAGCCACCCAACTCCCAGTTTGTGTGGTGTAGCCAGAGACAAGGCTGAACTCTTCAGGGAACGTTACACACTCCTACAACAGGTCAGTCAGCTCTACTTCAGGATGCATTTGACTGGGTGTTAACGTTTATGGCCAAAGCAAAGTCCTAAAACAACCTTTCGTTGTACACAGAGGTTCTGTCTATAGACTATAGTAGAATTTCATATGAGAGGTTGTCTTTTACTTCTTTATTTTTTTCCTCTGTAGAGAACACATCGGCATGAGCTCTTCACTCCTCCTGCAATAGGCGCTGCTGTAGATGAGGGCAGAAATAAGTTTCAGGTACCAAGCTGTAATCACATCATTATATAAAATCTGCTACAGAGTACAGACAGTGGCTTCAACATGATGTACCCAACACAGTGACATTTTATGAATTTGTATTTTGTGATGGTTTTCTTTAATGTAAGAATAATGCCTATAGTAACATGTCATTTTGATATTTATTCTTCTAGCTGAAGACGGTTGAGGCGCTCCTGGGTAGCACAGCTAAAGTTGGAGAGGTGATCGTATTGGGAATGATCACACAGATGAAAGAGGTGGCTCGCTGTAGTTTATTATGAAGCACATGCACAAAATGTTCCTTGTGCCTTGAAAATTTTAAAATGTTTTCAACCACAATAATTATGGCTTTAAATGTACAATTTCAACATGTGTAATTTGTGGGTCTTGTTCTTTTTTCACCTTCTATATTCTAGGGTAAATTTTACCTAGAGGACCCAACAGGAACAGTACAGCTGGATATGTCCAAGGGAATATCCTTTCATTGTACTTGATGGCAATATTGATGTGAATTTATGATACAAGGGAAGTAGGGAACAGTCTGACCAATATAATTTAGTAAAATTATGAGATATTGTATAGTTATTTGAATGAATATATGTATCAAGAGTATCAGGATGTACCATCTATACCTTAACTGCTCTCACCAGTTCCATAATGGCCTATACACAGAGTCCTGCTTTGTTCTGGCAGAAGGTAAGTGGACATACAGGCATAATACATACTGTACAATTTCTTTCAAACTGAGTATTATGCAGTGTGAAGTCGAGCCTTGTCCTCTCTCCTGTAGGCTGGTACGAGGACTCTGTGTTCCATATCAATGCTTTTGGGTTCCCACCGACAGAGCCATCTGCAAATACAAGGTCAGAAGCTCCAAAGAAAGTGTACTAGTACAATAAGTACATCTGCAGTGGTTGGAGGTGGAATTCCTACTCTTCCAGTGAGAAATATGCGTACCGTATATCTATTCTACGTCTGAGCATAAACATGGTAACGCCCCGCCTGCCTCTGATTGGCCTACCGACACTACAGAATAACGCTGGTCTCACCAGACTGTCCTCCGTCTGAGGTGGGAAGTACAAGAGATTGACCGCTTGGCACACGTGACAGTAACTTGTAACTTTTATTTTTGTAGAAGAGGCAAACTAATATTGTTTATGTCGTTTGCTTTTATTGATTGATTGAACACGTATTTGTACTATTATACTAAAAATGATAAAGATCAAGGGAAAAGAGACCTTTTTACAGTACAATAATGTTTCAACTTAAGTTTACACTGTACACACATTTTACAGTTTACACTGTACATTAATTTGCCTCTTCTACAAAACATAAAAGTTACTGTCGCACGTGCCACGCTGTCATTCTCTTGTATTATATGGTACTTATTATTTATTTATTTCCCACCATGGAGAAACCTCTTGGCAGACTATCCAGCATATAGCTATCCACCTCGGAGGAAAGTCTGGTAAGGCCGGCAGTGTCGGTAGGCCAAACACCATGTCTATGCTCGGACGTAGAATAGATATACGTGAGAAATATAGACCCTTTGTCACTTAGGCCACCTACCAGTTGACACCTACTGTATTTGCCTGAAGCTCATGAGTCATGAGCACAATATCACCTGGCCAAGTGAGCATTTCATATTGCGGAGTAACCTGGGTTCGAATCCCGGGTAGGAAATGAAATGTAGCAGCTTTCACCGTGGTAGTAAAGTGTCTCCTAAAACAATTTGCATTAAAACCTGTTTTTCTAGGGCATACTATGGTAACATCAACTTCTTTGGGGGTCCATCCACCACGTCCGTCAAAACATCTGCCAAGCTGAAGCAGTTGGAGGAGGACAATGAGGACGCCATGTTTGTAGTTCTCTCAGATGTGTGGTTGGACAGTGTAGAGGTGATAGAGAAGATCCACGTCATGTTCTCAGGTCTGAAATTGACTCACATTTTCACATTTGCTAAATCACCACGTTTCTACATTTGCATTCTGAACAATATTATGCATACCTTATGTTGGAAACATGGCAAAACTCAGCTAAACTGGAAGGCTTAGTAAAAGAAAGCCTATAAACTTTATAGCCATTATGTTGCTAAGCTGTCCATTGCATATAATAATTAAGGGCGCTTTCACACCCAAAGTTCGCTTAGAAGGTCCGTATCAAGGACCAAGGACCAAATATTAGCATTTTGATTTTGGTCCGTTTGGTGTTCACACTGGACTTTGTAAAGCGTACCAAATATGTAAACAAATGACACGTGGACATGTTAAGCGAACCAAATAGTGAGGGGGAAAAGAACATGAGGGGGGGCAAACTTCAGTCACACAGAGAGAGAAGCTAACAGCAACAACTTGCTATTGCATTCATCATCCTTATTGATTATTTTATTAGCCAAATAAGAGCAACAGATGAACAGAGGAGCAGGTGTTTGAACAATAATGTGCTTGCTGCTGATGCATTCACGGAGTATAGCCTACACAACAAGGTATCCCCGATAAAAAGGACTTTTCTTCCATGTGTGCACCTTGACCCGATTAGATATATGTTATTTCTGCGCATCAAATCGGCGGGCATTTCCATGTCATCTTATGGTTTAAACTTGAAGGTGGTCAGTTAGTAGGTTATTGAGCTTCAAGTCAGAACAGCTCCGCTGCAGCAAATTGAGTTGACCTAGTTTTACGTCTTTTGCTATAGTGATGCAATCAATGAATCATTTGGGACCACCTGTGTATAGCTTATTTAACATTGGCTTTTTCTCTATACGTGCGGCCTGCGCGACATGGATGATTTTAAATATTTCTCTGTCTCTGCGTCTCTCCCATATAAATATATGGGTCTCTCCCCCTCATGTGTGCAGCCCACACACACACACACACACACACACACACATAAAAAAAAGGAGGGGACACGAGTTGAAAGAGAAACTCTCGCATGAAGGCTCATGCATCGCATGCTTTGTCATAACTTTGCGTGGCGGCGGCGCATGCTTAAAATAAACAGATCTTCAAGCTTACATCGTGTACCATAATATACACCATTCCATGTCGATAACTTGTACATTTTGCGCATGTGAACCTCGTACGCTGCCATTACATTTGCGCTGCGCCTCGACATATACTGTATGTGTCTACTATTAAAATCAGACTGTCTGTCATATCAATAGTGATCCCCGTAAAAAAATACATGCTTTTATAACTAATTATTAATGCAGCCTCACAACTGCCGACGCCCGACAGCTATTTTGGCTATCGTACTGTATTTGGTCCATAAAGTCTGAATGCATTCACACCAGTAACGAACCGCACCGTGGTTCGTTTGGAAGCGAACCGAGTCCGGCCTTTTTTAGCGGACCATGGTTCGTTTCTTTGATCCGCACCAGAGTTCGGATGCACGTTCACACCAACCGAACCAAAGGGGTAAGCGGACCATGGTTCGTTTTAAACGAACCAAACATGTCCGGTGTGAAAGCGCCCTAAGACAGTTGTTATGTTCCTGCAAATTAACCTCACCCACTTGACGGCAACTTGAACAAAATTTGCAGCACTTTACCTCTAATGCTCCATGATGAATTTTCTCTAAACATATAATAGCTCAGATTTATATAGCCTACATTATAACCTAAGTTCATAGTCATATGCTGTTTTCACTGAGTCCAATATTATGATATTGTATTCATAATATTATATACTGATATTTTCAAGCCATGTCATAGCTACTTTAAATCTAATACAACAGCTATCTGCTTTTTGTCTGGTTTAGGCTATGCTGCGATGCCTCCTACCTGTTTCATCTTCTGCGGAAACTTTTCTTCTGCTCCCTACGGGAAAACACAGATAAAGTCACTCAAAGGTGAGAGTCAATCCCATTAAGACCTGAGGACGATTCTGCGAATGCCTCCTAGTTAGTTCTCACCTCCTAGGTAGTTCTCACAATGTCAAGATTTTCCCAAAATGTAATAAAACTAGCAGATGTACAAGCACTAAGTGACGTGCTGTGAGATGCTATTCTGCTTCTGCTATTTTTGAATAGCCAACACAACAATCTCAAATGACAGATGCTTTCCCAATTTTAATGGTTTAAAATTCTTATCAGTCACAGTTTTCTATGTGACATCTGGTGGTATATTTAGAGGTGAGATAAATGATTGCCTATATGACATTGCTTATATCTTTTTAGAGTCCTTGAAAGCTCTTGCTGATGCCATATGTGCGTACCCCGCCATTCATGCCAGGTAATGTTGCTATTGTGGTCATTCTCTGTTTTGTCCTGTTGAATTGTATTTGGTTGTTTTCTATTCAAGTTCAAGTAACTCAACACATTATTCCTCATCTTACAGTAGTCGTTTTGTGTTTGTACCTGGTCCTGAAGACCCTGGTCCTAGCACTATCCTACCCAGGTTAGTATTAATTAAGAGACACACAGTCCTGTCATTCATTGAGTGCTTTGGATACATATACTGTAGGAGCCAAAGAGTGCTTAGCTATAGTGGTTGTCACTTGGTTGGTGATGGGTGTGGGCACCGCATTGACGTTCCGTTATTGGTGGGAGCGTCTCTGTGGGTGGCCCTTGGTAGTCGACAAATATGGGTGTCTGAACCAGCTCACGCCTAAGGCTGTTTGAACTTGGAGGCAGGGTGAGCTGGGAGGATACACTTTGTTGACCGCGCGGCACAATATACTTTATAGTTTGATTCATTCACGTTTTGTTTGCTCACTGTTTTGATTGTTATTTATTGGATTCTTTGCACATATTTATTACATATATATATATTTATTTATTGTATTGTAATATTTTGTGCACTGAGCTATATAAACATTTTAAACTTTGAGCTTGTTTGGATATGAATCATTTTATCATTGTTTTGTCGCGCGTCATTACAGTTTGTTTTTAGCTCCCAGGCTTAGCCTGCCGGCATGAGTAATTTATTGGTAAATTATTATCAGCCACAACATATACATTTGTATTATTTGTTCCTGCTCAGGCCTCCCTTGGCAGACCATATCACCGGGGATTTCAGGGAGAGGATACCCAGCTCAGTGTTTACTACCAACCCATGCAGGTGAATATGGGGAATTTAGAAATATGTATGATATAGGGCATATCACACTGTGCCAAAAACATTCGAGTACACACACTTTGCTTTTAAAGTTTCCATGGCAGAAAAAATAATAATAATAATAATATATTTAAAAAAAATATATATATATATATATATATATACTGTATATATATATATACACACACACACACACACACACACACACACACACACACACACACATTTCCTAGAGCTATTGTGTTCTAGAATCTAGATTAAAAAAAAGGAACAGCAAAGCTGAGCTGAAGAGTTGTATTTATTTATTTAGTTCATGAATATGGCCCCTGATTCTTGATAATTTTCTTCTGACCAGAATCCAGTACTGCAGTCAGGAGATTGTCATTATCAGAGAGGACCTGGTCAACAAGATGTGCAGGAACTGTGTGCGGTTGCCCAGTACCAATCTTGACATCCCAAATCATGTGAGTTTTGGGCTCAAGTGTCCTGTCTCAAAGCTTGTTTTATGATTTAGTTGGCGAACTACATTATCTGTTCATCTGTTGTTCAAACCTTTAACTGTGTAGTAGTGTGTTGTATCCATAGTTCTCGGATACATAACCGTGGCATTACAACCTTTCTTTAAAACTGTCTCTCATGAACTTTGACTCATGTTGTTGTCTTGGAAATGTTTTAGTGATCTGGCCTGTTTAGATTAATCCAAATATCAATCATACTTTTTAACTATTCAATATTGTGTCCCCATTTCCCCAGTTTGTGAAGACCATTCTGTCTCAGGGTCACCTGACTCCTCTTCCCCTGTATGTCAGTCCTGTGTTCTGGGCCTATGATTATGCTCTACGGGTCTACCCTGTCCCCGACGTCATCATCTTTGCAGACAAATATGATCCATTCAGCATTACCAATACAGACTGTCTCTGCATAAACCCGGTATATATCTGCATATATATTTTTTTAATTGAGCCTAGTAATATTGTGAGTGTGTAGATACTTAAGACACTGCTGGTACAGATGAAGTGGCCATTGTCAATATGTTGTCCATTTATTATAATAGGGCTCATTCCCAAAAAGTGGCTTCACCTTCAAGGTGTACTACCCATCCAGCAGAACTGTTGAAGACAGGTGGGATATTTTCCTTGGCTTAATGTTCAATTTAAGTCACTTGATAGATACAGAAATAAACTATACAAATAATGGTTTTGTCCTCTTGTCTTTACAGCAAACTTCAAGGGCTCTAAAGACGATATCGATTTGAAAATGGATCTGTTGTGGAACAATGACTTTGTAAAATATGTTCTAAACCACTGGCTTATTTTATTTTGTATCTACCATTTATATTATGAACAATAAAGGTTCACATTATTATATTGCTGTCCTATTTTTTGTTTTACTATTTGTCAAATGTATACATTTCCATTGAGTATAAATGGAACACTCTGAGCGTAAATACTCCTTCCAGCCTTATTTCTACCAGTAAGTCGCCCTGAGGGCGAGAAGCGACCTCCCTTTAGGGCGAGGTCGCTGAAACAACAACAGAGCTTCTTAATACGGCACAGTTGAGAAGCAGGAGTTAATTGATGAGTGTCAGGGAGGTCTTTAAAGACCAATACCGGTCGAAACGTATGTCCTGCCTGTGGGGATGTGAATTAATACTTTACATTACAAAGTGAGTTGCGAGCCCTTGCTTTTCTTCATGATATCTGTTAGTTTAACAGTTTGGCTCAGCACCAAGATCAGAGGATGTGCACTGTTTTATTTTATTCCATAAACTCATAATCATGGATGTACAGAATCAGGAAGGTAGATTGGGGAGGGTAGATTTTCAACCTCAAACATGAAACAGGCTTGGTCTCCGTTGATGTCAGTCAAAACGAGGGAGTGGATTCTGCACTTATTAATTTGCATAATGTGCTGTCTATAATCTATAGTAATAGATTATAGAAGTTCTGTGTTTTTATTGTCTTGATAGTTAGTGTGCCATGTCAACATTATGTTGAATTATGACACTGCCATTCCAACAGATGTTGACTATAACATTTCTTTCTTCTTCCTGACTATTTTCTTTCACATCACATCAGGACATAGTTGTAATGATCATTATTAATAATAACCCACCTATCTCCAAGACTCCGTCCCCAGTCACAGTTCAATTTGAATGAATGTAGAATTGTGCAGGATTTGAGATTAATTTAATGTTATTTAAAAAAGAAAAATCATCTCTTGCACACTCATGCCAGTGTGCCTGTGATGATTGTGATCACCCATACTGTGCAAATGTTGGCAATTTGGCACCCGTAGCCGGGCCTAGGTTGCCTACGTAGTACGTATTACTGATCTATACCAGTTGTGCTTTCCTAAAGGTTTTTCACACACCCCACCCCCCACCCTTGGCTTCAGTTTCGGATAAAAATGAGCCAAAAGAAACAATTTGTTCGGAATAGCCTTGAGGGGTTCATCCCAGACTAGCCGCTCAAAATAGCCGATCTACAAGCTCACAGAGCGTCTCGCCGCGACGCGTTGTGAGCTTGTAGATCGGCGCGCGACACCGTCGCGTGACAGAGTGTAAATCAAGCATGACGTCACGTTGCGAAAACCTGATCGGCAGGTTTAGTAGGTAAAGGTGATCTGCTGCTCCTCGATCCGTCCCGTCCACAATTCAAGCCTGAAGCCTTACTACTTTACTTTGTTTCTCGATCGTTCACCATACCGTGTGAGTACAACTCAAAAGAACAATTGTTGTGTGTGTACTGTGTAGGCTAGTATTAGCTGTAAGGAAAAAAATGTACTTTTTAGGTTGATCTGATTCTGATTGTCTGATGTTTGTTTATTTTCACGAGCAAAGCGGAAATCCAGTTCTGCGCATTGTTTTGCTGTTTTTCCACTTGGAGAACATGTAGAGTTTGTGCCTAGAATAGTTGTGTGGGTGAAGATTTATATGGACGAATGCCCATTTGAACATCTGTCGGAGTAAAACGAAATAAGGATAGCAATCGCCTTCTGCTAATAAAAACTTTCGTGGACACTTCTGTTTAGGGTGCGACGATGGGCCCAAATTCCATCAGCAGGATTCAGGAAGAATTGAAGGCCCTTTCAAACTATTGTTGAACTGTTGCATGTTTTAATGCTTCGGCCCGAAACTTATTGTAATTAATGCAACTTTTCTTTTATCGAATCCGTATATGGTTGATTAAATTACCACTACTACACCACCTGCAGTGGTTTGGTCTTCCATTGAGAAATGTACCCCGGTAGGGTACGACACCTACTGGCTGGAAAGTATTACTGTCTGTGTAATGGGCTGTAATGATAGCATAACACTTTAGCCCATTACATCTGCAAAGCTCAAAAGAGCTCAAAAAAAATTCCACCCAGTGTCAATTATCTAATAATGTAATCCTCGGTGCTACACTTCCTCTGGCAATCTGGGGGAGTCCAAGCTGCTTCTCTTCACCTGACGGGAGAGTTTCCCCGGCCGGTTGTAGCACGGAAGGAACACCAGTTCCTTTCCCATCCATCAGGTGCCCCGGCTGGCCAGGGGGAGGTAGTTTAGAGACCAGACTGTTGCATGTTTTTGTGAGGGTACATACCCTAGGCCTAGGGGACACAGGGAGAACATGCAAACTCCACACAGATAGGCCCTTTCGCCAACTCCGCCTCTGGTATGGGCACTGATGACGTGGAGGATAGAACACGCACACAGCGTCCCCAGCGGGAATCGAACCCAGGACCTTCTAGCTGTGAGGCGACAGCACTACCGACTATGCCACCGTGCCCCTCAAAAGCCTTTGTTGAAGCCTTTTTTCCTTTTACCTGAGTTTTGGTCTCTTGACAAGGACATCTATAGACAGCGACGGAAGCTGTATGCCCAAGCAAACATGCTGTGTCGCATGTGCTCTGTTCCTGTGAAGATATCGCTCTTTAGATCCTTCTGTACACCGCTGTATACTGCACACCTATGGTGCCGCTAATAGCTATAGACAAAGCAGCATGAGAAGACTCACAGTGGCCTATAATGATTGTATGAGGCTGCTGTTGAGAGTGCCAAGAAGCTCCAGTGCTAGCCAGTACCTACCTGCTCTGCTGTTCATGTGTAGGGCATCTGAGTCAAGCATTAAATAATTATGTAATAACTCCTCATGAACTGATTCAACTTACAGAACCGTGGGAATGGCTCGAGATGAGGACGAGAAGACATACCCCAACCGGCCTGACAACACAGCCTTCACCCAGCAGAGGCTACCGGCTTGGCAGCCTATGCTGTCTGCTGGGATTGTAATCCCAGGGTTTGTCCTCATTGGCCTGGCCTTCATCGGAATTGGTGTCGCACTCTTTGTTACCTCACGGAACATCCAAGTGTTGGAGGTATGTCTGAGTCTGTGCTGAATACACAGTAAAAAGTATTGCCAGATACATATGCATTTGACCTGCCTTTGCATTAGAGCTATACTACTCTGTACTTCCTGCGCTCGCATGAAATGCAGACCAAGACCAGCCTCTCGACTGTAGCGGAAATAAAAATTACGTTTTTTGCAACTCACCAATACAAAGACGGCTTGTGTGATTAAAATGCCTACTTTCCGCGGTGGACGCACTCTGAGCCCCCCACCACACGTATAATATTGACTTTTTGGCCAGAAAAGGATTTTTTTGAGAGGCTGGTCTGCAATTCATGCGAGTGCAGGAAGACGAGGGAGAGCAGCATAGCTCTAATGCACATTAGAGCTATGGACCAGAGCTACTGTAACTATATTGGCATGGAACACATGACAGAAAGAAGTTCACAAATACAGTGCCATATAGGAAATTATTTTTTATTATTATATACAATTAACATTTAAGATGTAGTCTGTAATCTGGGGAGGGGTTTGTGTAAACAGACTTTTTATGCTGTATAGTGCCTTTTCTAGCATGTTCCACTTACAGCGTGTACAGTGTACTTTACATTCTCCCATTCACACACAACGGCGGAACACAGACACACATTTAAGTGTTACACATTCAGACATAGACTGTAAGCCAACCATGCAAGTGCAAGGCATCAACCACCTGTTCATCGAGAACAGTTATGGGTTCAATATCTTGCCCAAGGACATTTTGTCTCCGAAACAAAGCCAGGAGGAGCCAGGGATCTAACTCAGCCATTAGGATTGATGGATGCTGGTTGACACAAGGTGTTTAACAATGAGTTAACAAGTTATGGATGTTTGTTAGCAATATTAATGTGATGCTTACATTTCCCTTGAAATTGACATTTGTTAGTTGGTTCATGGGTTTGTCACTGATAGTATCATATGTTTTGTTGTCACAGAGTGTGAAGTGTCAGTAACACAACTCCACACAATGAAGTTCGGACTTGTATGTATCAATATTTAATGGCAAACTTTCCGGGTTATCTTCTTTTCACAGAAAGATTACACTGGACTAGAGACAGAGTCACCATGCTTTAAGTGCTCAGACTCGGGTACCAAAAACTGTCCGTGCACATTGGAATTCTCTCTGGACAAGTTATTTGTGGTGAATATGAAGTTTAACACACATACACAGAGACTTTTACTTTAATGTTAAGTAAAACATCATTGCTCTAACTTGTGATTGTATTGGTCACTGTCATCCACAGGGCCCAGTGTTCTTTTATTATGGTCTGACCAACTACTTCCAGAACTACAGGAGATATGGTGTTTCTAAAGATGACGTACAGCTCTCTGGAGAGCTGGATAACTTTAAGGTACAAAATATGAAAAAGTACGGTAGGGTATTTTGACTATTTTCAATGCATGGATTAAGCCCATGGTACAAATTTGAATTGAAATGTCTTTGCTGCTGCATATTAGATAAGATCTATCACATTATCTATTGAAAAACATCAGTGTAAAAAATATTATATGGTATTTGGTTCCCCCTTCAACTGTGCTTTGTTTCTTTTACAGGATCCAAGTGACAACTGCGCTCCCTATCAGAAGGCAAACGAGAAACCAATTGTACCTTGTGGAGCAGTAGCAAACAGCATGTTCAATGGTACATGATAGATGCTAGACTATAGATAGATGTCCACTGCTTAAACACAAAATATTATCTAAACCTTTTTTTTTATTCTTCCAATGTAGACACATTCAGGCTTTTCCAGGAAATGGCGAATGGAAAAAGGAAGGAGGTGCCTTTTGATGGAAAAGGGATTGCTTGGTGGACGGATTACAACATCAAATACAGGAATCCATCTGTCACGCCTCTAAAGAACGCATTCAATGGTATTTCACTTTGATTCTTTTTATTTATCACTGTGCAGGTTGTCTGTGACTGAACATGTGTATATTTGTATATTAATCGTACACATTAAGAGTGTGACAAGTAAATATTGCCAGATGTGTGATATAAGGGCGAGTGTGTGCATGTCAAACAATTTAGGCCAATAGGAGTAATTTATTACTACTTTAAAAAGTAAATTTGGTGTATATAGTCTTTTTTTATTGTCCTAAAATATTGTCTATATACATACATTCATGAATCCACTATTCCATATTTTAGGCCAACAAAATGAACTCTATATACAAAATGTCCCACCCCACAACCCCAGCTGCCGGACTAATGGGGGTTTTCCCCTGGTTAAATAAAAATAAAATCCTCCTTGTAACTTGTAGTATATGTTGGGTGGCATTAAATTGGACCACAAAATGTTGGGAAACTGTTAGGATTAGATCATACTTGGATATACTATAGAGTTTATGATGGATCTGTTGATTAAACACATATTGCGTCTAGTCTAAATAAGAAAGAACATGTTTTGTTATTTGGTATAGACATAACTAATAAACTAATTCACAGGTACTGTGAAGCCTGTATATTGGTCCAAACCAGCTTATGAGCTTGATCCTAGTGATCCAGCGAACAATGGCTTCATCAATCAGGATTTCCTGGTCTGGATGAGGAGAGCAGCGCTGCCAGACTTCAGAAAACTGTACCGTCGTATCACAGAAGGGGACTACCAAGAGGGTCTGCCAGCAGGCAACTACTCCCTTGAAATTACTTACAGTATCCTTTTTAATTACAAATCAAGAGAAGATGAGAAAGTTTCAACTTGTAACTATTAAAGCATGTACAGTAGGGGTGTCCAGTTGGCAGAGAAGGTAAAACCTTCATTCACCATGCAGAGGCACAGGTTCAATTCCCGACAGTCATGCGCTCCAACAGTGCTTGCTGGTTACCTACACCCTCCCACCTACCCCTCACTCAGGTGACCCAGCCGGGGTGATCAAGTCCCGATTAAGTCCCAACTAGAATAGATTCTGCCTGTCATGGAAAAGACGTGCTGTGATTGGCTAGTAGTCACTTTGATTTCCAGTTTGCCATTTCTAACATGGCGCCTGCAGCTACAGACGCCCCCCGTTCTATATCTATGTTGCAGTACACAATCAGAAATTATTAAATCAGCAGTAATGTGTGTCAGTGTCCAGAGTTCTTAGTAGTACTGATTTCATTGGCTGTTTCATGTTACAACACCATGTAATTGTTTGGCTGGAGCCTAGGCTAACTGGTTGTACCAGATGGGTGTGGCTCTCATTTTCAGCTGGTAGATAATGAAAACAAAGACATTGGGAGTCATGAGTAGGAAAAAGGTCAAAACAAATATCTTGAATTGAGCTATGCAAATAATATAATGATCTACGGTTGATTCGTTTCTACCTCAGAAAGCCCTGTGTATATTGTGCCAATACAATGGCTTGTAAAGCATTCCTAATAGCATTCCTCCCTCTGATTCTTATGTAAATCCTTAACTGAGTGTTCTCCAGATTATCCTGTCCTGAGCTTTGGTGGGAGAAAGCAAGTAGTGTTCAGCAATGTGTCCTGGATGGGTGGCAAGAACCAGTTCCTAGGTATTGCTTATCTTGTCATTGGCTCCATGTGTGTGGTCATGTCTATGGTCATGCTCATTGTCTACGCCAAGTTCAAGTTCCCTGATGAAGAATGATCACCTACAGTTCTCGACTACAGGTGACTGGTTTGAAGATGGTGTACACCATGAACCTCAAGACTCAAGTTACAGAATATATGTTTTTTCACACATGGGAATTCTAACTAAGATAAGACTATACAATTTACATATTATTCTAGTAAAACAGTTTGGAGACGTGCACAACATAACCTACAAAGAGGGTAAATCGAGACACTGTCTCGAAAGATCACCTTCATGGACAATGTGACTGTGAATTCCAGGTACATTTGTTTGTCCTGCCCCTCCCCAAACTGCTATGGTGCACTCACAGCTAAGCATAACATGGGTTAGACAAACCTCCACCAATAGTTTTCCTGATAAAATATTGTTTTAAAAAAGAAATGTCAAGCACATATTTTTCCAGCCTTGTTGATGGATTTGGAAGAGATTTTGAAGGTCTGGTTGCAAAAATGAACCAATTTTATGAATTGTTTAGATGAAATCTCATATTTGAGTAGTGCTTCTCCGATTTATTTTCGGGACTCAAGTATGCCAAGTTTGTTTTTAAACTGAATTAAATCATAGGAAGATCAATAGATAACCTCATTAATTAAAATGTTAATTTTGGTCTTTTTCAGTTGATACCGTACAATAGAAGATGACAAATGACGGCAGTGAATGTATTTGTGTTTATAATGTATGCCGGGTAAAACAGAGCTCAACCACTATTCCAGGGTAGGATAAATAGTACATTTAGTTTAGTCAGTGTTTCATAAGTCTACCATGTTTGTATCTTTGAAAATGGTCAAGCTCAATGATAGTCTCTAGGTTTTTGAAGCCATAGTGGTTACATCAAAAGCCACATTTCACCATTTTGATACGCAATTACAAAATATTCCTGCAATTAGTAAAATACACTGTTCTATCTCAGGGATAATACTGGTAATGACTAGGCTATGTAGTTTGAACATATTGTCCTATTTTACATACATATAATGTATTTATTGCACATGTTAATGCTTTTAATTGTGGCCATGCTTTAAATGTTCTCCTTTCCAAGTATATTTTGAATAAAAAACACAAAAATCCACAGTCTTTTTCTTTTTGAGTTTTGGGGACATAGTTCAAGCAACTTTTCTACTTTTGAGATGATTGTTGAATAAAATGTAGCTTAGATTTTTACTAATTTAAATGCATATTAAATTAAATGTAATTAAATTGAGCCTGAAGGAAATGCAGGTGTCATAGCAGCAGCGCTGCGGTAGACAGACTAAATTATTGTTATATACCGGTATATTTATTGTATCAAATTATTACCTGTGATGGTCTTTGTTTTATTGTATTATACATCTGTGATTACTATTATTATTTTCATTGTAATACTATGTATATGACTGAGAGGGCTCTCTAGAAAGGATCGAGCCAACTCCCTTCCTCCCCCTGTCTGTCAGATGGTACAACAGACCGCTAAACTGCATTGTGGGTATAGTAGTTGTTTCACATCACAGACCATGCGCGTGTGCCTTAGCTGCATGCCTTCTCTCCACGACAAGTACCACAATCCTTTGCACGAATACGTTTGGCTGCGGCTGTTTGACAGCTCCCTCCCTGCATCACTTCAGTCAGTGTGTGTAGTAGGCTAGATGCGATAGTCCGGCCCACGCATACAGCCTTGTTTCTTCTTTGTTCAGTGTGATCAAATCAAGTCCACCGGCCCGAGTTGTTTGCTCCTGTCTTCAGAAGAGATGTCTGACGGCGGAGGGGGGGAAGACAACTCCGGCACCATGGAGGTGTCGGCGGTTCAGACTGTAGCCGACGCCGCGGTGCTGCAGAAGCACATTCGCAAACTGGTCCCTTTGCTCCTGGAAGATGGCGGCGAGGCCCCGGCCTCCTTGGAAACCGCCCTGGAAGAGAAGAGTTCCATTGAGCAGATGAGGAAATTCCTCTCCGATCCCCAAGTTCACACCATCCTAGTGGAGAGAAGCTGTCTCAAAGGTTTTTGTCTCATCAAGTCACATTTGTGCATCCATTCTCTTTAGTAGTCTCCATGGACCTATACGTATACTTCGTTGTACGACGGTGTCGCGCGGAAAATATAGCAGATCTACAAGCTCACAACGCGTTGCTGCGTGAGGCGTTGTGAGCATGTAGATCTGCTATTGTCTACTCCAGGAACCAGCTAACTCAACCAGCTATCTCATCCAAACACTCGTTAGCATGGTCTTTACTGTTTATATCAAAGAAAAACGTGACAAATACTATCCTAGGCAATGCATTGTGTATCTACTATCTAATGTTCTGTATTGTGGGCAACTAACACCTATTGACAGCTACCATTTAAAGGTTCGTTTTGTATTAGTATATAGATCATACATTACATTAGCTATTTGGACCAGTCATATTAAATGAAGAAAATAGCTAAGCATAGATATTGAGGTTCCAAACGGAGCTATGAGGAAATATGATGACACCAATGAAAACACAACCCTGTGATTGCTTTGCTCTCAGGGTTAGCACTCAGTTAGGGTTCTGTATGTTACAAACTACATATGCTATTAGCCCTGGTTCTTGACTCTCGTATTCATATCAGGGCTAATATGCTATTAGCCCTGAAACATGACTGCCATGATGATTGTCATGAACCATGGCTAATATGCTATAGACTTGATCCAAGGCTAAACTAATATCATGATGTGACGTCAACAAGACGTTTTCTGCAACCTTTGCTAAACCTAAAACATAACCGGTCGTCATGGCTATATGTCTATGGTCATGGCTTCTTGCCCTCGGCGCAGATCATGTGAGCCAGCTTCTGTCAAAGAGCATATTCTTCTCGTTTCTCTCCAGGTTAGGAGGTTCTGCTTAACTATGAATGGTGAACATTGATCCCTTGTTCTCTCGTGTGTGTGTGTGTGTGTGTGTGTGTGTGTGTGTGTGTGTGTGTGTGTGTGTGTGTGTGTGTGTGTGTGTGTGTGTGTGTGTGTGTGTGTGTGTGTGTGTCTGCTTTGGATTCCCAACTTGTCTTGGGAGTATAACTAAAACAGACCCATTTTAATTGCACTGAATGAGGTGGCTAAAATGCTGCAATGCAGAGCTCATAGATTCCATGGGTATCTTTTCCCAGTGAGTGACCTCACTGTTTTTAGGGAGGGTGGGGACTGCTGGATGGACGGAAGCAGAATTATCTATTTTGCACTGTCATCATGCTTCAACAGAGGAGCCACAGTGGAAACGGAACAAAGTCTATTATATATATATATATATATATATATATATGGTGGTGCAAGGCAAGCAAATGTTTGGTGCTTGTAAGCAGTGCACATTGAGACGAGAGCACAGGGCGTTGTGCAAGGTGCTGTCCGTGCGCAGTGGCGTTATATGGGCCCCTAAGCGAGCAGCAATCTTGCTCTGTGCTAAAGAAGTGTTTACAGACAGGCTTTCTTGGTGTGTGTGTGTGTGATCTTTTTTTTTGCCTGCCCACTTGGCTGTATGGACTAAGGTCACTTGATGATTATATCTTTACTTCCTTATTTCATTACAGCTTGGATGAGGAATTATTTGATGGTACTATCAAACATTGTTTTCATCATTAATTAAATTTCTCTCTCTCTCCTCTCAGAGGATGTAGGTGATGAAGGAGAGGAGGAGAAGGAATGCATTGGTTACAACATCAACATTGATGTCCACTATGGTCTCAAATCCAACAGGTAACTGACAAATCAAATCTAAGAACTTTATATGAGGATGCCTCTCGGCCATTGCCATTATACTACATTGATTATCATTAGATAATAGATATTTCAACATAAAAAATCCTTCTACCTTGTGGATGTTCACACTGTCACCATTTCTGTCATTCAGCTTGGCCCTTATCAAGAGGACAGGTGTCATCGACGCAGACAAGCCCATTTCAACGCAGGTTCGTGTCTTGACCCTGAGCGAGGACTCTCCCTATGAGACGCTGCACTCTTTCATCAGCAATGCTGTCGCTCCTTTCTTCAAGTCCTACATTCGTGAGTCTGGCAAAGCTGATAGGTGAGACCTTGATTTTAGGTATTTTATGAAATAATTATTTTCAACATCGATTTTATTCTGCCAATTATTTTTTGTGTGACCATAGTAGAGCATAACATTGTGGTAAAATAATGTACAAAATGCTGGTAAATGGCACCATAAGTTATCTATACCCAAACAGACAACTTGAAATTGGACCAGAATATATATTTTGTGTGTTTTCTGTAGTGTAAATGCCATATACAATGCACTATAAAAAGGGTTCACTAAACCCAATATTTGATTAAGAAAATCCTGACAATTGACAATCCCGTTAATTGTTTCATCCCCAAGATGAAGTGAAACAGATGTAGAATAAGATGGCGTTATTGAACCCAGAGGTGAGAACTGAAGTATAATGTCCATCCTTCCCTCCAGGGATGGGGATAAAATGGCTCCCAATGTTGAGAAGAAGATTGCTGAGCTGGAGATGGGCCTTCTACACCTGCAACAGAACATAGAGATTCCAGAAATCAGCCTACAGATAAATCCAATCATCACTAACATTGCCAAGCAGTTCTACGAGCGTGGAGAGAAGCCCAAGGTCACCGATTTTGGTGACAAAGTTGAAGACCCCTCCTTCCTGAACCAGCTACAGTCTGGTGTCAACCGCTGGATCAGGGAGATTCAGAAGGTGAGAAGAAACTGAGAGAGTAAAATTGGACATAAATTAGCAGAATGCTTTTCTGGAAACGTCAACGTATCAATCAGAATACAGTGGCTCAGTAAAAAGCTGTGTATTTTTATTTCAAGTGAGAAAAGGGATTTGTCAATTATGGCCTATTTACTTTAGGTTTGCCATGCAAAGCTTAAAATGTATTGCTTTACACACTGCCAATTGCCCAAGACTTTGATGCAGATATTGGCCAACCATCCCACTTTGGGAAATGAAACAATGAATATGTGCTCAAATTGATACAAGCGACCCAGTCGTATTCATCAGGTCTCCACTTGTCCTCTTCTTAGGTGACAAAGCTTGATCGTGACCCAGCCTCAGGCACAGCCCTGCAGGAGATAAGTTTCTGGCTGAACCTGGAGCGGGCCCTGAACAGGATCCAGGAGAAAAGAGAGAGCCCTGAGGTTCTGCTTACTTTGGACATCCTCAAGCATGGCAAACGTTTCCATGCTACTGTCAGCTTTGACACAGACACTGGTGAGATTCTGTCCATTGTAATGGGTGAAATGTATTTGAATGCTTGGTTGGGAAACAGTCTTAAGCCTGAATTATACTTAGTTGCAAATGGATGTTGTGCACCAAAATAGATCTACAATCTTATAATGTGTTGCAGAGCTCTGGATGTGCATGACTGACCAAAATATATATTTTTAGTTTTCTACTGTTATTATGAACGATTCATTAATCATGAGTTCTCTCTCCCAGGTCTGAAGCAGGCTGTGGAGACCGTCAACGACTACAACCCTCTGATGAAGGACTTCCCTCTCAACGACCTGCTTTCGGCTACAGAGCTTGATAAGATCCGCCAGGCTCTTATGGCTATATTCACACACCTGAAAAAGATCCGAAACACCAAATATCCCATCCAGAGAGCCCTGAGGCTGGTGGAGGCCATCTCCAGGGACCTGAGCTCCCAGCTTCTCAAGGTGTTGGGCACCAGGAAGCTCATGCATGTTGCCTATGAGGAGTTTGAGAAGGTAAGTGTGATTGTTTGACACACAGGTGTCATTCGCCATGAAATAGAAAATGATTCATTACTTCACAATACAATTATCGTGCAGCTGTATGTTGTTAGAATAAAGAGAATCTCTATCTCCCTAACGCCAGAAACGCCTCTATATGTCCCCTGTTTGTAGGTGATGGTGGCATGCTTTGAGGTGTTCCAAACCTGGGAGGATGAATATGAGAAGCTCCAGGTGCTTCTGAGGGACATTGTGAAGAGGAAGCGAGAGGAGAACCTGAAAATGGTGTGGCGCCTGAGCCCCGCCCATCGGAAACTGCAGTCACGTCTGGACCACATGAGACGTTTCAGAAGGCAGCACGAGCAGCTCAGGGCTGTCATCGTCCGTGTGCTCAGACCTCAGGTAGATGGTTGTAGTTGGTTTTTCAACAAGATGTCATCAATGATGGCAGTTGTCCGATGAATAATATGCCATTACCTTTACATGTATGATTCTGTAAATCGGCAATAAAGCAATATGGAGTTGTGTGGTCTCATTCACCATTTCTGCTCTGGTTCTAGGTTTCTGCTATCGCTCAGCATGCCGCAGGAGAGACTGTGGAGCCCCAGGACATCAAGGTGGCTGAAGTCATGTTTGATGCCGCTGATGCCAATGCCATCGAGGAGGTTAACCTGGCATACGAGAACGTCAAAGAGGTTGACGGCCTGGACGTGTCCAAGGAGGGCATGGAAGCCTGGGAAGCTGCCATGAAACGCTATGATGAGCGCATTGACCGTGTGGAAACCCGCATCACCGCACGACTCCGTGACCAGCTGGGAACTGCCAAGAACGCCAATGAGATGTTCCGCATCTTCTCCCGCTTCAACGCACTATTTGTGCGCCCCCACATTCGTGGCGCTATTCGAGAGTACCAGACGCAGCTCATCCAGCGCGTGAAAGACGACATCGAGTCTCTTCACGATAAGTTCAAGGTCCAATATCCTCAGAGCCAGGCTTGTAAGATGAGCCATGTACGTGACCTGCCGCCTGTGTCTGGTTCCATCATCTGGGCCAAGCAAATCGACCGTCAGCTGACTGCTTACATGAAGAGGGTGGAGGATGTTCTGGGGAAAGGCTGGGAGAACCATGTGGAGGGACTGAAGCTGAAGCAGGATGGAGACAGCTTCAGAGCCAAACTCAACACCCAGGAGATTTTTGATGACTGGGCTCGTAAGGTATGGTTTATCATTTAGCTTGATGCCATTTGCTTTCTTTGGGCAATATTATTATTTATAGCTAATAACTTTGGCTTTCACATACACACACCATTTTATTTTCTACCATTATCATCCATTGTAATTGAATGTATTTTGTACATCAGGTACAGCAGCGTAACCTCGGTGTGTCTGGCCGCATCTTCACCATCGAGAACAGCCGTGCCCGCGGCCGCGCCGGAAACATGCTCAAACTGAAAGTCAACTTCCTCCCAGAGATCATCACCCTTTCCAAGGAGGTCCGCAACCTCAAATGGCTGAGCTTCCGTGTTCCGCTGGCTATCGTTAACAAGGCTCACCAGGCTAACCAGCTATACCCATTTGCCATCTCTCTGATTGAAAGCGTGCGTACGTATGAGCGCACGTGTGAGAAGGTGGAGGAGAGGTTTTCCATCTCTCTTCTGGTGGCTGGGCTGAAGAAGGAGGTTCAGGCTCTGGTTACTGAGGGCATTGCTCTGGTTTGGGAATCCTACAAGCTGGATCCATATGTCCAGAGGCTGGCCGAGACGGTCTTCAACTTCCAGGAGAAGGTTTGTGTGGAAACATGGCTTGGGTCAAATGTAGGGAATTTTAAGTAGAGTCTTCATCAAAGTATAAAACTAAAGTGTTTGTTCGTTTATTGGTGACCTGTAACATTTACATGCAGTCTAGATATAGACTAATTAAATTGCACTTTAAGTACCAAATAAAAATGGTTTTATTCAGGATGTTGTCTGTATCAATCAAACATTGAAGAGGTAATTTCTCGTTTCAGGTGGATGACCTGCTGCTGATTGAGGAGAAGATTGATCTGGAGGTTCGTTCTCTGGATACTTGCATGTTTGAACACAAGACCTTCTCTGAGATCCTCAACCGTGTTCAGAAGGCTGTGGATGACCTCAACCTGCACTCCTACTCCAATCTGCCTATCTGGGTCAACAAACTTGACATTGAGGTCAGCCTGAAAGTGATCAGCCCATGACAGTGCATGCTAAAATATTTGTGTACATAACGCACTGAATGAACTCTATCTACATGGCTTACCTATGTGTTAGAAACATTTAGTTAAACTTAGTATAATTATTTTCTCTGTAGATTGAGCGCATCCTGGGAGTGCGCCTGCAGGCCGGCCTGAGGGCTTGGACCCAGGTGCTCCGGGGCCAGATGGAGGACAAGGCTGATGTGGATATGGACACTGAGGCTCCACAAGTCAGCTATAAACCTGGAGGAGAACCCAAGATCAAGGTAGCCTGAAGTGGACATCGGTTCCATCATGTTTGTCTATGTCGACATTGACAATAACATCTAAATTAGTAAAGATGTACACGTTTTTCCTCCACGATACCGATTTCAATTCCCATAACTTGCGTTTGGTTGATGCAGAGTACCGATCCGGAACCAGTGTGTAATTTAAAAAAAATCACACGTGTGAACTGAGTGGTGCAAATCCCCCCCCCCCCAACGAACCATGACCATATACCAATACAACTATAGTAAATGTATAGAAAAAAATTCAAAGACAGATGCCCTGAGATGGAACACCACAGAAGTGCAAAGTGTGTGAGGAAGAGGAAAACCCTTAGAGAAAAGTTTGTGGATTTAAGGGTTACAATCCAGAAGGTTTCTCTCTGGAGCAACTGTTTCAGTCTGTCACCGCTTCTCACAGTTTTAGGGATGATTTATATAGCAATAATCTTTAAAGAGCTTGGATTGACGTGATGAATAATTGATGACTGTAAATTACATTATCACGTAACAAATTCCAAGGTATTGGAATGGCAGATAGACTGACAGCACTTATACTGGTATTGGTAGTGGAACAACTCTATAAATGACTAGAACATCAATTCTATACATTAGTAGGACATTTTGGGGAAAATGTTGAGACATGGCAGTAGTTGTTCTATCTTGGCAGACGCATAAACATGCTGCAAACAACAACAGTCTTGTGGGTGCTCCTGACGGTTTTGAATCACTCTGTCTTCCAGAATGTTGTCCATGAGCTTAGGATCACCAACCAGGTGATCTACCTGAACCCACCCATTGAGGATTGTCGCTACAAGCTCTATCAGGAGATGTTTGCCTGGAAGATGGTCATCCTCTCGCTACCCAGGATCCAGAGCCAGAGATACCAGGTTTGGAGACTTGGAATGATCAGGTCTTGAATTTGGCTGTGCATTGTGTGTTCAACAAGGGAGGAGAGATCCAAAAGATGCATAAATATACAGAATATTGAATGCATAATGAAGACATGGCGGTTGCAGTGGTGCATGGAATTCTTAAAAGTCTTTCTACCACTTATTCGTCAGGTGGGAGTCCACTATGAGTTGTCCGAGGAGGAGAAGTTCTACAGAAACGCCCTCACCAGAATGCCTGATGGGCCTGCTGCTTTGGAGGAGTCCTACAACGCAGTGGAAGACAACGTCGGTGAGGTGGAGCAGTATGTCAAGGTAAGGAAACGAGTACTTTTAACCCATTTAGGACTGAGGCCGATTCTGTTAAGAACACAAATAGTCAATGTCTATCTTGTACTGTGTTTTGTTATGTTTTATAATAATTTCTTCAAATTATTCTGCATGTATTATTTCTTGATGCATTCAATTGTGATGTTCTCCCTTATCAATATATTTTGTTTACACTACCAGGTGTGGCTGCAGTACCAGTGCTTGTGGGACATGCAGGCTGAGAACATCTACAACCGTCTTGGTGAAGACCTTACCAAGTGGCAGGCTCTGCTCGTCCAGATCCGCAAGGCCCGTGGAACCTTTGACAATGCAGAGACACGCAAGGAGTTTGGACCTGTGGTCATTGACTATGGCAAGGTAACAATGACCGGACTCATGACGTTTTCGGTGTTCTACACTTGAGCTATCGCACATTCCTTTATGTGGCCTTTTATTAAATGCTACTATTTATTTATACTCCTGACTACAGGTCCAGTCCAAGGTGAACTTAAAGTATGACTCCTGGCACAAAGAAGTGCTAAGCAAGTTTGGTCAGATGCTGGGTAACAACATGCAGGACTTCCACTCCCAGATCTCCAAGGTAATGTGGTTGTAGGACTGGAGAAGTTGTGGAGAATCATATCCTATTCCTATTTGTAACTTCAGTACATTGATTGTAATAATTTGAAGGAAATCAACAATGTACTTTTCTACTCCGTCTAGTCTCGTCAAGAACTGGAGCAGCACTCTGTGGACACAGCCAGCACCTCGGATGCCGTTACCTTCATAACATACGTCCAGACTCTCAAACGGAAGATCAAGCAGTTTGAGAAGAATGTGGATGTATGTGCAACTTGTGTGCTTTCATACAACAGCGTGCCTTCTTGATAGACCAGGCCGGGTCCTAAATATCCTTCTATCCTTTCCACAGTTGTTCCGCAATGGGCAGCGTCTCCTGGAGAAGCAGCGGTTCCAGTTCCCTCCATCGTGGCTCTATATCGATAACATCGAGGGAGAATGGGGTGCCTTCAGTGACATCATGAAGCGCAAGGACACCGCCATCCAACAGCAGGTGGCCAACCTTCAGATAAAGATCATCCAGGAGGACCGAGCAGTAGAGAACCGCACCACCGACCTTCTCACCGACTGGGAGAAGACCAAACCAGTCGCTGTAAGACAAATGGACAACCGTTTGACACATGAAGAAAAGGTTATTTAGAGGGATTGCGTGTCGTTCACCGTCATGTTTAACTGACACTGTTCCAATAGGGGAGTCTGCGTCCAGAGGAAGCCCTCCAGTCTCTCACCATATACGAGGGCAAGTTTGGCCGCCTCAAGGATGACCGGGAGAAGTGTGCCCGTGCCAAAGAGGCCCTGGAGCTCACCGACACTGGCCTGCTCAGTGGCAGTGAGGAGAGGGTGCAGGTAACAAAGTAACACAGTATTTGTGTGCCCACTACATTTTATCTTGTCTAGAACAACAACATACAGTAGATGGCTATACAACCAAGGCCTCTGTTGCCTTCACTTGTAGGTGGCGCTGGAGGAACTGCAGGACTTGAAGGGGGTGTGGTCGGAGCTGGCCAAGGTGTGGGAGCAGATTGACCAGGCGAAGGAGCAGCCATGGGTGTCAGTTCAGCCACGCAAGGTAACGCAGACACAAGCATGCAGTATGGTGATCTGGTCATTCATTGATCTTAATGACTTTTCGATGTCAAACGGTCTACAAGCTCACAACTTGTTGTATCTTGACACATTGTGAGCTTTTAGCTATTTTCAAAAACTACTTTGACTAGAGTTTAATCCTAGAACACTAAACCCGGGTGGTTTTCACCTAGACAATTATATTTTTGTAATTTTCATAAAATTGCTGATGTCTGAGGTGGATGGGTCTTTCAAAACCTTCATGATGCTGAGTGACATGATAGAAGCTAGGTTTGTTCCCCTGTCCACATCCCTGTACCATACGAGCGCTCCTCACTTCACGCAGGTGTGATTGTTCGTTTTCCCCCCAGCTTTGTCTTTGTACCACGGAAATGATTTGATTGGCTGAGCACGGAATGTGATGTATGATGATAAGAGTGTCCCTCACTTCACACGAGTGATCTTTTAGTTTGTTGTGAAAAGTTATGATGAAATATGACAGAGCACCTCAAGTTGCCATGTATAGCTGTATTACTTATTTTGATGAGAAATATTTTTGAGGGGCACTAGCCTATATACAGGTTTAATGTTTGTTTTTACGTCATATTGTCCCTCATTATGTCATATTGTCTCTTTATTGTTAATGGCATTTAATGTTTGTGTTGGCACCGTTTGTTTTACATTACATTGGGTCAAATGTACCTGAGTTTAGTGATGCTTTGACAAAAGTTACGTTTAGTGTTCTAGGGTTAAGTGTTTAATGTGTTCTGTATTTGTAGCTTCGTCAGAGTCTAGACGGCCTCCTGAACCAACTGAAGAACTTCCCTGCAAGATTACGGCAGTACGCCTCCTACGAATTTGTCCAGAGACTGCTCAAGGGATACATGAAGGTCAGGCCCGTCTATCTATTATTGATACTTATAGCTAATAGCAGAATTAAAAAGATATTCTTGCTTTCTAAAGCAAAGACTTTGGTTATTTGCTATAATCCGGTATTACTTTTCTCAGATCAACATGCTGGTGATCGAGCTGAAATCTGAGGCTCTCAAGGACCGTCACTGGAAGCAGCTGATGAAGCGTTTGCATGTCAACTGGGTCCTTTCAGAACTGACCCTTGGCCAGATCTGGGATGTGGACCTGCAGAGGAATGAGATGGTTGTGAAGGATGTTCTCCTGGTGGCCCAGGGAGAGATGGCTCTGGAGGAGTTCCTCAAACAGGTGACGAGCAAAAGATCCCCTAAGTATCATGCTTTTGTTGCAATGAAATGCTGCGACTGAAAGTAATATTTTATCATGTATTCTGTGATGAGGCCATGAATTACCCTGGGTAGCATGTAGGTATACGCCAGACAGTATATGGTCCAGTCATACTTAATTTATATTGTTTATATTTTTCTTTTCTACCTCACCCGCAACTTGAAGATGTCTAAAATGAGCTGGTTATTATAGTCCTATGCCTCTCTCCTCCTGGTTCGCAGATCCGTGAAGTGTGGAACTCCTATGAACTGGACCTGATAAACTATCAGAACAAGTGTCGTCTGATCAGAGGCTGGGACGACCTCTTCAACAAGGTCAAGGAACATATAAACAGCGTGTCTGCCATGAAGCTGTCCCCTTACTACAAGGTTGGTACAATTCTATATACATAAAAATGGCATTCTCATATGAAAAAGACCAAAGACCAAACTCTGTCGTTCTCCTTCTCGTCGTGCCAGGTGTTTGAGGAGGATGCCCTGAGCTGGGAGGACAAACTGAACCGCATCATGGCTCTGTTTGACGTTTGGATTGACGTCCAGCGTCGCTGGGTCTACCTGGAAGGCATCTTCACTGGCAGTGCTGATATTAAACACTTGCTGCCTGTTGAGACTCAGAGGTTCTCCAGGTAATTGGATGACCCCAGGTTGCCTGGGACACTGTCCCAGGGACAGGCACACTACCTTAAAGCTCAACACAGTCTCCTACATCTGACAACATAATTATTGTTAAATTAGCATAATCATTATTACCTGCAAATAAACCACAGTAAATAATTCTAGTATATTCGACAACCACAATATCATTTGACTATAATCTGACTGTCTTTATTCCCCAGTATTAGCACAGAGTTCCTGGCACTGATGAAAAAGGTGACCAAGTCACCTCTTATTATGGATGTGCTGAACATCCAGGGAGTGCAGAGGTCCCTGGAGAGGCTGGCTGACCTGCTGGGCAAAATCCAGAAGGCCCTGGGAGAATACCTGGAGAGAGAGAGGTCCTCGTTTCCCAGGTAGGATGTCGATACTAGGGAAATGTGAATACTTATGTAAATATGATGAGCCTTGTGAAAGGCTTTATAAATATCAGCCTTTAATCCTGAATCACTCTTGAGATTTCCAGTCCTATAGAATAGATCCACCCACTCAACCATTGACTGATAAACAGTGTTCATGGACATCTCTCGCCCCCAGGTTCTACTTTGTGGGAGATGAAGACCTGCTTGAGATCATCGGCAACAGCAAGAACGTGCCCAAACTGCAGAAGCATTTCAAGAAGATGTTTGCCGGCGTCCACAGCATCCTGCTCAATGAGGATAACACCGTGGTGCTGGGATTCTCTTCCCGCGAGGGCGAGGAGATTCTCTACAAGACGCCAGTCTCCCTCGTTGATCATCCCAAGATCAATGAGTGGCTGACGATGGTGGAGAAGGAGATGAGGGTGACGCTGGCCAAGCTGCTGGCTGAGTCCGTCACTGAGGTCACCTCGTTCAACAAAGGCACAGTTGTCGACTTGGAACAGTACATGTCCTGGATCGATCGCTACCAGGTAGGTAACGATCAACCTAGGAAAAGGAACAGACTACTTCTGAAATATTTGATCCCTTCTCAGTCCTGCTTGTCATATCGTTTGAAAATGTATTAGGAGTCTACACAAAGATACCTGGAAAATTGTGAAATGCAGCATTCTTTTATTTTTTCACTTAATTTTTATTGAAGGAAGAATAGACACAAACAAAAACTCAACTAACAAGACAATACGGGAAAGAAAAAGGACAAAAAGTAAAAGAAAAAAAGGCTGCATTTTTCATATTACAATAAACATTCAATGAAATTCTATTGCAATATCGCTAGGCTGAGAGAGAAGAGATTCCACTTTTCCCATTTTTTATAGAATTTATCCTAGTTTTTCCATAGAATACAGTTCCTCAATAATGTCCATCCATTGATCTTTCGTTGGTGGGTCCTGTTGGTACCAGCGTCGTTGATTAAATATTTATCATGTGTTCGAAACTCTTCAGGGATATTTCCCAACAGTAGAAAAGAAACAGACAGAGGTATCTCAAAACACAGAATGGACTCCGAAATGCAGCATTTTAACCATTTTCAAATACCTGTTGGAACATAGCCCAACAAAATAATATCTACAAATGTGGTTTGAGAACTATTTACTCACATATAACATGCTACAGATGTCTAGTCTATAACAACATAACTTGTAAAATCAGGTGAGATGGCACATTCAGAAACAGATAATTTAGTGAGTAGATAATTGCTGCGGTCCTCATGTTCTCACCATTCAAATACTGACAACCTTCCACTACATCCATCTCTCCTCTCGACAGGCCCAGCTTGTGGTTCTGTCCACCCAGATTGCGTGGTCTGAGAACATCGAGTCGGCCCTGACCACCATCGCTGGTGGTGGAGACCTGAAGCCCATGCAGGATGTGCTCTCCAACGTGGAGGCAACCCTCAACATGCTGGCTGACACCGTGCTAATGGAACAGCCCCCTCTCCGCAGGAGGAAACTGGAGCACCTGGTCTGTAGATTGAGATGATTGTGCAAAATACATTTAGAGGAAATCTGTCGGTTAAGTCATGGGATGAAAGCCAAATATTGTCTAATAAAAACAATCTCTTTCTCCCTCTCAGATCACCGAGCTGGTGCACCAGCGTGACGTGAGCAGGAGGCTGATCAAGAACAAAATTGACAATCCCAAGTCCTTCGAGTGGCTCAGCCAGATGCGCTTCTACTTTGACCCCAAGCAGACGGATGTCCTGCAGCAGCTGTCCATCCAGATGGCCAATGCCAAGTTCAACTACGGCTTTGAATACCTGGGCGTCCAGGACAAGTTGGTGCAGACTCCTTTGACTGACCGCTGCTACCTGACCATGACCCAGGCCCTGGAGGCTCGTCTCGGAGGATCACCATTTGGTACGTAGATGGAAACTCACTCACTCACTCACTCACTCACTCACTCACTCAGGTACTTAACATTACTTGTACCCCCTTTCCTTCTTCCAGGTCCTGCCGGAACAGGAAAGACTGAGTCAGTGAAGGCTTTGGGACACCAGCTGGGACGCTTCGTCCTGGTCTTCAACTGTGATGAGACCTTTGACTTCCAGGTACACACAGCTGTGTTCACGTAATATGTTTATAGGCCAACCTGTGAAACATAACAAAATGTATACAAAAAGCCATGAGATGAACAGAGCAGCTATGTGGCGTAGCAGCCCTACGCTAACTTGCTTTTTGTTTGTGCTTGTAACGTCCTGCTCTTCTTCCTCTTCAGGCCATGGGTCGTATCTTCGTTGGTCTTTGTCAGGTGGGAGCGTGGGGCTGCTTTGATGAGTTCAATCGTCTGGAGGAGAGGATGCTGTCTGCCGTCTCCCAGCAGGTCCAATACATTCAGGTGGCCTTGAAGGAGCACAGCAATCCCAACAGAGACAGGAGTACGTACCCAAATACCCCTTACTTTGTGTACCATGTAATAAAGAGCGCAAAATAGGGTGATGTTCGTGAACCATTAGAAATGATCTGGAATGAATAATCGAATCCTTCACCTATCACTTAAAAAAATATATATATATTTTTAAGTGGTGCAACCACTTCTACATCCAGCAATGTCCGTGTAACTGTTTGTGTACGTACGTCAATGAGCACGAGTGGTGTGCGCATGCGTGCGCGTGCACCACTGGTGTGCGCACGCACCCGCACCCGTGTGTGTAGTGCCGTGCATGTGCGCGTGCACCACTGGTGTGCGCACGCACCCGCACCCGTGTGTGGACGTTGTTGCTACATACATAGCGTCAATGCTAGCGAGCTAAAATATAGCCATCCTTGCTCTAGAAAGCACCAATGTTTCCATCTAGACCACCGGATTATCAGCAAAAACCTCTGAAAATCGCGCTAATTGACCAAACCATGGAGAGCTCTGTAGATTAGGAGTTATTCATCTTTTAGTCTGCCTGTATAATGGGAGGTGGACGGCAGCGCGCATGCGCGATCCATAATAAAGCAGTAGCCCAAGCCCACTGTGTGCGTGTGGTGAGGAGCAAACTATGGAGCACATCATAGAAGTTTGTCCTCTCCAAAGACTGGAAGGAGGATTAATCACCCTCCATACAGCAGACCAGGAGGCAACCGCTTGGTTTAAGGAGTTTGCATTCGCTAAATAAAAATAAATAAAGCTAATCTAACGGAGCAGAGAGAGACAGAGAGAGAGAGAGAGAGGGGAGTTGCACCACTTGGTTCACACAGGTGTGATTATTTTTTTTGTTTGAGACAAACGGCAAAGTTAGTCGGGATCGGGACTCGAATCCGTGACACACTTTAATGCTGGATTACCAGCCAAGGTGCCTGGAACGCTAAGCCCTCTCAGGCCGAATACTTCACCCTTTACTGGGGGCATATATCAATCCACAGCCCCTCTCACTTATCCCTGTTAAGCTAAGAATCTCATCCACTTCAGAATGTGATTATGGTACTATGCTACATATCTGTGTTGGGTTTTCCTTCCTAGGTGCACCAATCACCACTGAGCTACTGAATAAGCAGGTGAAGGTGAGCCCAGACATGGCCATCTTCATCACCATGAACCCTGGCTACGCCGGCCGCTCCAACCTGCCTGATAACCTGAAGAAGCTGTTCCGCAGCTTGGCCATGACCAAGCCTGACCGACAGCTCATCGCCCAGGTCATGCTCTACTCTCAAGGCTTCCGCACGGCCGAGATCCTCGCCAAGAAAATTGTGCCCTTCTTCAAGTATGTACTTTGTAGAAGTAGTAAGGCGTGTGAGAGGTAGAACCATAGTGCTCCGGTATAATGTTCCCGTTTGTTGTATAATCTTCTACGAACGGAATCCCTAGAGCAACAAGAATGGATATCTTGGGTCTCGGTGGCACAGTCGGTAGTGCTGTCGCCTCTAGCTAGAAGGTCCTCGGTTCGATTCCTGCTGGGGACGCTGGGGGCGTGTTCCCTCCGCGTCATCAGTGCCCATACCCGAGGCGGGGTTGGTGAAAAGGCCTTTCTGTGTGGAGTTTGCATGTTCTCCCCGTGTCCCCTAGGGTAGGTACCCTCACAAAAACATGAAATAATCCTGGTCTCTAAACTACCTCCCCCTGGCCAGCCGGGGCGCCTGATGGAGGGGAAAGGAACTGGTCGGAATAACGTGTTCCTTCCACGCGCTACGTCCGGCTGGGGAAACTCTCCTCTTGTCAGGTGAAAAGAAGCAGGTTGGACTCCTCATGCATAGAAGGAAGCATGAGGTCAGTCCCCCCAGGTCAGAGAAGTGTAGCGCCCAGGATTGCATTAGATAATTGACACTGGGTTAAAAAACGGGTTACAAAATTGTAGTTTTGTAAATAAAACATAAATTGATTTCTTCCTGAGAGAAATTCTTGCATTGTAAAGGGCACTTCTCCCCTGCATTGTCTCAGGCTATGCGACGAGCAGCTGTCATCCCAGAGTCACTACGACTTCGGCCTGCGTGCTCTCAAGAGTGTGCTGATCAGCGCTGGCAACGTGAAGCGTGAGCGCATTCAGAAGATCAAGAGAGAGAAGCGTGAGCGTGGGGAGAATGTCGACGAGAACGAGATCGCAGAGAACCTGCCTGAGCAAGAGGTAACGTTATAATTAGTTATAATAATTTGCACGATTTCCCCCAACTTATCTGATCAAACGATGATGTACAGAAAAAGTTGATTGGTCATGTTGCTCTGTTCTCTGTTTAGATTCTCATCCAGAGCGTCTGCGAGACCATGGTTCCCAAGCTGGTGGCCGAGGACATCCCCCTGCTGTTCAGCCTGCTGTCAGATGTCTTCCCTGGAATACAGTACCACCGCGGTGAGATGACTGCTCTGAGAGAGGAGCTGAAGAAGGTCTGCGCAGAGATGTACCTCACCTACGGAGATGGTGATGATGTGGGCACGCTGTGGGTCGAGAAGGTATAAAGCCCATGTTTTCTTGTATATCGGGTATCATTTGAATATAAAACATGTATATACTACATGCAGTGCATACAGTGTGTGTGTGTGTGTGTTTCCTCTAACGTTGTCACATTATCATTCATGCGTCTTCCAGGTGTTGCAGCTGTACCAGATCACCCAGATCAACCATGGTCTGATGATGGTGGGTCCTTCAGGCAGTGGCAAGACCATGGCCTGGAGGGTTCTGCTAAAGGCCCTGGAGAGGCTGGAGGGCCTCGAGGGCGTGGCCCATATAATCGACCCTAAGGCCATCATCAAGGATCACCTGTATGGAACCCTGGACCCCAACACCCGCGAATGGACCGATGGCTTGTTCACACACATCCTCAGGAAGTGAGTTATTTTGTATGTGTGTCTTTTTTTTGCTGCACTTGATCTTGTATGACAATTGTTGACCAGCAGGAGGTGTAAAATAGTAGGAAAACTGCATTGATGTGTAACCTACTTGCTTCATTTATGCTCTACAACCCAGAATCATTGACAATGTGCGCGGTGAGCTGCAGAAGCGCCAGTGGATCATCTTCGATGGTGATGTTGACCCAGAGTGGGTTGAGAATCTTAACTCTGTCCTGGATGATAACAAGCTGCTCACCCTGCCCAATGGAGAGCGTCTCAGCCTTCCGCCCAACGTAAGGAGATCCCAACTCCTCGCTTCACTCCTTGTGATTAGTAAATAGGTGTTGAGATGGAACTCAAATAATGGGCAATTGACAAGATTGATGGTGCCACTGCCTGCAACATGGAAGAACAAGGGATATCATAGCATCAGCAAATTGACATTAAAACCTTTAGTGTACAAACTTAGATTCTAGCTGGTGCAGGACAAGTTACAATACAGACATACAACTTTAAATTCCACCATTCCATTACAGCAATCCTTTGGATATGCATGAAAGAGATTCGTCTGTCTTGTGTGTTTTATTGCAAGGTTCATTAATTGTACTCTACTTCCTCTCTTCACAGGTACGCATCATGTTTGAGGTGCAGGACCTGCAGTACGCCACCCTGGCCACCGTGTCTCGCTGCGGCATGGTCTGGTTCAGTGAGGATGTCCTCAGCACTGACATGATCTTCAACCACTTCCTGGCTCGCCTTCGCAGCATCCCATTGGATGAGGGAGAGGACGAGATGAGGGGCATGAGGAAAGCCACCGAGGATGAGGAAGAGACTGCGTCGCCTATGCTGCAGGTGCGTTTGTGTTCCTATGCTGCAGGTGCGTTTGTGTTCCTAGTTTGGCCGTAACTTTTGAAAATAACATGACAAAGGTAGACTTGTATATTTTACTTTTATTTATTTGTTTTATTCATTTTGACAACAAAAAAGGGAAAGTTTTCTCCTGCAATGACATGCCCAAAATATGTATCTGTTTAACCCATTCGTTTTTTTTCAGTATTTGTGTACAGTAGTTAGTTGACTAGCAGACGAGGCGGAAATCTAACAACCAATGCCAATATGCGCTCAGTGACTGATCGAGTATCAGCGTTGGCCTGAAGAGGATATCACACCCTGTAAACACACTATGCTCTCCTTGAACCTCCAGATCCAACGAGATTCTGCATCCATCCTCCAGCCTTACTTCACCTCCACAGGGCTGGTCATCAAGGCCCTGGAGCATGCCTCCAAGCTGGAGCACATCATGGACTTCACCCGGCTGCGCTGCATGGGCTCGCTGTTCTCCATGCTGCACCAGGCCTGCCGGAACGTTGCACAGTACAACAACAACCACCCTGACTTCCCCATGCCCATCGACCAGCTGGAGAGATACATGCAGGTACTTATGATGGGCCTAAACTATGCTTAAGTAAATATGCTCTTAAGTAAAAAATCACGATTTTAATTGTATTATTGATTTTATCACATATAGCGCCTTATGGCTTCTTTATGCTCTTCTTTATATTTTTAGTAAATAGTTATAGTCGTTTGTAAATGTTTTTTGCTGTTTTGACTTTGAGTGTAATGCACCAAACTCAATGCACCAAAGCCACCAATGAAACGTAACTATATCGTTGTATCCCTACAGAGGTATTTGATCTACGCCGTGCTCTGGTCCTTTTCTGGTGATGGACGGCTGAAGATAAGGGCGGAACTTGGAGAGTACATCCGTCGCATCACCACGGTGCCACTCCCCTCTGCTCCCAATGTTCCCATTATCGACTATGAGGTACGCAAGCACTCCAAATTGTATTCTAAACTCTTACGAAGAGGTTACATTTGATGCTCTAAAATGGTTGTTAATCAAAGTGATAAGCTTTTTGTTCTTGGCAACTATGCAAGGGATAATGTATGACACGGCGGTAGTTGTTGAAAAATAATGACTGATGGGATGTTTAAACACAGATGAACATCCTGAAGGGCATTATTTTTCATACACTATCCTGCTTATTACATGGCTATGTATTTCCTGATTATGGTAATGATTTGGAAGTATTCTGCCCAGCTGCAGCACAGTCACCTCAGAAAACAAGGAAGTGAGTTGATCAAATAGAATACATTTTCAGTTACTGCATTGTCCATTTCTCGCTTCAAATGTTTTCAAAAACATTCTTGAGATCAATGTTTAGCTATAAATGACATGGTGTGTTTGTTTACATGGCTGTCATGTTGGATACAGCATAAAATCCAAGCAGCACAGCAGGTGCTCTGAGGCTTTGATGAGACAGCGGTCTGTTATCAAGAAATAACACACTGCTGAATTCAGCGATTTTACCAATCGGAATCAAGCATTCAACCAAGCCATGTAATAACATGATGTCATTCTTCTTATGTTAAAAAGGGTATGTTGACAAATTTGTCTGTCCTGATGAAGGTCTAATCGACCGAAACGTCCACGGTCCACCTAATAAAGATTCTTCATATGTTAACAAATCAGCCACAATAAAACAAAAAAAAATCTATTTTGTAGTTTGACATCACCTCCTTCTGATCCCAGGTGTGCATCTCAGGTGAGTGGCAGTCATGGCAGGGCAAGGTTCCCCAGATCGAGGTGGAGACCCACAAGGTGGCATCCCCAGACGTGGTGGTTCCCACGCTGGATACTGTTCGCCACGAGGCCCTGCTGTACACCTGGCTGGCCGAGCACAAACCACTGGTGCTGTGTGGCCCTCCAGGCTCTGGAAAGACCATGACGCTGTTCAGCGCTCTCAGGGCTCTGCCTGACATGGAGGTGAGAGGAAGACCATTTGAGAGATGTTCAAATTAAACTCATTCACTGTTCGCTGTTCTGCACCTGTCTGTATTGCGCCGGTTGCCGTGCGACGGAAATAAACAGGAAAAAAAAAAGGTGAAAAGTCAGTGCGCTTATGATTTGTTTTAAATCCATTTAGCTTTTTCCAGGCTGCGTTTTTGACAAAAACAAGGCTGATTTGTGGCTCATAAATCGTCTTACCGGTATGCTCACGGTTACAAAATGTTTGTTTTGGGTGAATTAAATAACTTTTTCCGGACACGTTACATAGCCGGTTTTACACTTCCTGTCTTCCATTTCCGAGTGAACGGCTTTCAAAATCAGATGGTTCTCACAGTTGACTTACATTGTGGCATTCCTCGAGTTCGAATTCAGCCACTAGATGGCAGCGACTGAGTTAAGCTCATTTTGTATGCCAGGCCTTAGTGAACCTAGTATAGTTGTTAATATTATAGTTGTATATTCGCTAATTAATCCTACTACATTTATTCTATCAAATATTTAACCCACTTTTCACTTATGATTAACGTTTTAAAATTATGTTGTCACTTTATCTACTTTGCCAGGTGGTGGGTCTGAACTTCTCCAGCGCCACCACCCCAGAGTTGCTACTGAAGACCTTTGACCACTACTGTGAGTACCGCCGTACCCCCAACGGCGTGGTCCTCGCCCCCATCCAGCTGGGCAAGTGGCTGGTGCTGTTCTGTGACGAGATCAATCTGCCTGACATGGATAAGTACGGCACACAGAGGGTCATCTCCTTCCTCAGACAGGTATAATGTCACACACAGACGATACAGTATTTCTGTTCTATTTCAATGCTAATCTTACGTCTCCACCTACTGATACCGGAGGAAAAACAGAAAAAAAGTGTAAAACCAGCACATACTGCTTTGAAAACCAATCCTGATATTGTCCCAATATGAAGGACCGCCATGACGTCTTTGCATTGGTGCTGCAGTGCTATTCTTTTTAGGTTATTTCTGAATTGTTTCAGTTTCACACTGGTGGAGCCTGTTGATTGACTTTAGATATCACTGGATATGTCGGTAGCCAGAGATCTCTGATAGTCAAATGCTAAATGCCTAACTAACCCATTCTGACCGGGCACCCATTTTGGTGTTGGCATCATGTTATGCTTTAGCTATTGAAAAATAGCAGATCTACAAGCTCATATCGCGCCACCGAGTGGCGCGATACGAGCTTGTAGGTCTGCTATTTTTGAAAAATCGACAGAACGACTGACATTTTTAGAATCTGATCTCAGGTCAGAATGGGTTAATCAGACCAGTGTGTGTCCAGTGGAAACCTCGTATGAATCTGATCTCAGGTCAGAATGGGCTAAACTAATGCCTGTTGTGTTTTCTCTGCAGATGGTCGAGCACGGCGGGTTCTACCGCACATCCGACCAGACTTGGGTCAAACTGGAGAGGATCCAGTTTGTTGGAGCCTGTAATCCTCCCACTGACCCTGGCAGGAAGCCCCTAACACACAGGTACAGTACCAGGCCACATTCCTGCATTTTTAAAGCCATACTTCATAATTTTTTTTAATTGGAAAAAACTAAACCCAAAAGATAAATTCTGAAATAGGGTGAAAAAACAGGTTTGTCACTGAGCTGTGTGGTGTTGTGTGATATGCAGGTTCCTTCGCCATGTCCCTGTGGTGTACGTGGACTACCCAGGTCCTGCATCTCTCACACAGATCTACGGAACCTTCAACCGTGCCATGCTGCGCCTCATTCCAACCCTACGCACCTATGCTGAACCACTTACTGCTGCAATGGTTGAGTTCTACGCCATTTCTCAGGTAACGCGCAACACACCTTATCCGTTACCCCGTATCCATATTGTCCTATTTGATCATGTCTCATATCCATGTTGTCCTATTTTTAGTTAAATTAGGGTTGAGAATAAATCGATCAAATCTATTGAATCTGTATACTGTTTTATATGCTTGAAATCTCATCACCCTCTGTAATGCCTACAGGAGCGTTTCACCCAGGACACTCAGCCCCACTACATCTACTCCCCCAGAGAGATGACCCGCTGGGTCAGGGGGATCTTTGAGGCCTTGCGGCCCTTGGAAACCCTTCCTGTGGAGGGCCTCATCCGCGTCTGGGCTCACGAGGCTCTCCGCCTCTTCCAGGACAGGTGGGTGAAAGTGTAATTAATACCAGTGGCTGTAACGGTAATCTCAGATTATATTCTGAAAACCATGTTGGTTTGAAATATTGATGTCTTTCAAGAGACTATAGCAGCTCCTTAAATGCTATAAATGGACTGCATTTATCAACAATTGAATGTATCAACAATTGAATGTATCAATAATTTGTGTGCTTTATCCAGACTGGTTGAGGACGAGGAGAGACGGTGGACGGATGAGAACATCGACATGGTGGCTCTGAAACACTTCCCCAACATTGACAAAGAGAAGGCACTCACAAGACCCATCCTCTACAGCAACTGGTTGTCCAAGGTGAACAGCCTACAAACATGACATAACATTCCAAATGGCTGCCGTTCGAAAGCACTCCGCTGGGTTGTGCAAGTTTATATTTAGGGTGGAAATAATCGTTGCAGCACTAGTTATATATTATGTATATTCCTGTGTTTTTTAATAAATGTTCTCTTATGGGGGTCACTGGCATATCTCTTCAAATGGGGGTCCACGGGCTAATTCGTGTCAATTTGGGGGTCCTTGACATGAGTCAGTTTGGGAACCACTGTAGTAAGCCTCTTCTCTCTGCAGGACTACATCCCAGTGGAGCAGGAGGAGCTGAGGGACTACGTGAAGGCCCGTCTAAAGGTCTTCTACGAAGAGGAGCTGGATGTTCCTCTGGTGCTGTTCAACGAGGTGCTTGACCATGTCCTCAGGATTGACCGGTGAGGACCATTTCCAGCCTTTGCTACTGTTCGCAGTCTAGCGTGGTTCGAGAATTGAAATAAGAGTTGCTGTCATTAAACTTCGTGATTGCCTTTGTCATGGTGGAACACGAATCAATGTTGTGAGAAGTTGTGGTTATTTTCTGTATTCGAGTCCATCTCGATCTTGCCATTTTTATGCTTCATTTTAGACGTGATATTGTAGACTAGAGACGGGAAACGATGGGAATAGAGAGTAAAGACAAGACGGGTAAATTCAAACTCTGATCCCATTTGCTCACCAGGAGAAAATAGGCAAAAGTGCAGTGTGCACCAACTAGATGACCCGCCAGGCAGGCGCCCCATTTTTCTGTTGAGCCAGTCTAAAGTGCATTTCCTTTTTTGCCCTCCTAGAATCTTCCGCCAACCCCAAGGCCATCTGCTGCTGATCGGTGTGAGCGGGGCGGGAAAGACCACCCTGTCTCGCTTCGTAGCCTGGATGAATGGACTAAGCGTGTATCAGATCAAGGTTGGTAGCCCTGCTGTTGCTTTAGGTCAATACCTGTACTTGTTGGATTCCTTCTATTGGCTGAGCGATGTTTGCACGTGTTTAGGTGCACAGGAAGTACACAGGAGAGGACTTTGATGAGGACCTGCGCACAGTTCTGCGTCGCTCCGGTTGCAAGAACGAGAAGATTGCCTTCATCATGGATGAGTCCAACATGCTGGACTCCGGCTTCCTGGAGAGAATGAACACCCTGTTGGCCAACGGCGAGGTAACACGGTGTCATTTTCCGCTTTTATTTTATTTCACATAGGCAAGTCATTGTTAAAATCGTGAAAATGTATTGACTCAAATTTCGATCCAAAGGGGCGATCAGACCACTGACATACGCAGCAAGCTCGCCAACTCACGCTCTGATTGGCTGAGCCATTCACAAGTAGGGATGGAGCCGAAAATCGGGTCCATTACAAACCAGATTCGGCATTTATCGAGACCCGAGTATCAATAAGCTTTTGGTTTGTCGAGCCTGTTTTCGGATATAGCCGCAGCAGCTGATGTCATGGCATCGCTATATAATAACAAGGGGCAGGTGTGTAGTGTGGATTAAAGGATTGACAAGGGGGGTAGCGCATCTCTGGCCGATAGATGTGAAGTGTGAACGGTTTTGCCGTCATGCTAATGCCGTCAGTTGTGTGCTGCTGCAGATCAACCGTCCTCTTCCACCCAAGACATGTGGAGCTTGTTGCCCAGCAAGACTCTGTTGCCATAATTTATAGAGCTCCACAAGCTCACAACGCGGTGCAACCGGACGCAGTGTGAGCTTGTAGATTGGCTATTTTGCTGCGTCGTACATTAATGTATACATTGTGCTTTCAAAGTGACTGTACACAATTAACAGTTCTGTCTGTTAGAAAAGTACTGTATTTCAAGGCCCTAGTAAAATGTAGTGCAAAGGATGTTTTGATTGGTTAAAATAAAGGGAAGATTATAGAAAAATTATGCATATTCTGTTTGTGTGTGTGTGTGTGTGTGTGTGTGTGTGTATGTATATATATATATATATATATATATACATACATACATACATACAGACACGGCATACAAACTCTCACAACTGTCCAATAAAAATAAGGTTCTGTTCAGAAGGTATTATCTCCCAAAGACCTGGCTCGATAAGCCTGCTCTATAAGGTGATCGTTATCAATAAAAATTAACGAGCTCCATCCCTAGCTCACGAGTGTACGCACGCAGCGCCCTGATTGGCCGAGGGTGTCACCGGCATATACAGCCGAAAACCGTACTTGCACACGCTCTGCTCGCGCAAGTAACTAGGGAAGCTCCATTTTGACATGTGTACGTGCGCGCATTCCTCAGGTGCCGGGCCTGTTTGAGGGAGATGAGTATGCCACCCTGATGACCCAGTGTAAGGAGGGGGCCCAGAAGGAGGGCCTGATGCTGGACACTCACGAGGAGCTGTACAAGTGGTTCACCAGCCAGGTCATCAGGAACCTCCATGTGGTCTTCACCATGAACCCCTCTTCAGAGGGCCTGAAGGACAGGGCTGCCACCTCACCTGCTCTCTTCAACAGGTACTCCCACACCCCTCTCCATACATGCTCTTGAGTTACACATGGACCTTTACTGTGTATTCACTATATGTTTTGATTGAGGCCGATCTTCGAAATCCTTTTTATTTGTTTTATTTTTTTCTGAGATATCTATATCAGTCATGCTCAAACCTTTTCACGTGAAGGACCACCAGCATGATATGTATTTGGCTGCGAATCCCTGTCTCACAATATTTTGTTCCATGGATGTTCAGAAATAGCAGATCTACAAGCTCATAGCATGGCACAATGAGCTTGTATATCTGCTATTTTTGAATAGCCAAAGTCAATTGATTCCTCCCCCCGTGCCAGGTGTGTGCTGAACTGGTTTGGTGACTGGTCAACCGAGGCCCTTTACCAGGTGGGTAAGGAGTTCACCATCAAGCTGGACCTGGAGAAACCCAACTGGAAGGTGCCAGATTACATGCCCATCATCTACGACAAAATGCCCCAGCCTCCCCAACACCGTGAGGCCATCGTCAATGGATGTGTTTTTGTACACCAGACACTGCACCAGGTCAGACGCTTTTATCCATTTATTGGCAGGACTGAGATAATATTGTGTGTATAATTGTATATACGATCAAGTTTATTTAGTTTCAAGATGTGACATGTGTAGTAAACCAATTTATGTTTTATATTCTTATTTAGTTTTTGCTCTATTGTATTTTTTGCTATGGGGAAGAAAAAGTTAAATGTGTTTATAAAGTACTGATTTACTATATACCTATAATAAATTGATCACAGGTTCTGTTAATAATATGCAGTATACTGTACATGTGAGGTGTTCCCATAGCCTGATGTTGATCCCTTTTTTAGGCGAACAACCGTTTGGCAAAGCGTGGCGGTCGCACCATGGCCATCACTCCTCGCCACTACCTAGACTTCATCAACCACTACGCCGACCTGTTCAACGAGAAACGCAGTGAGCTGGAGGAGCAGCAGATGCACCTCAACGTTGGTCTCCGCAAGATCAAGGAGACTGTCGATCAGGTAACGCACATCCTGTAATCCGTTTTTTTTTTTTTGTGTACATCAGATGCATTTTGTTCAGCTCTGTCTTGACCTTACCCCATTTTGGTCGGGAACCCCTTTTGGTGTTAGCATTATGCTATACTTTAGCTATTGAAAAATAGCAGATCTACAAGCTCATAGCAGACAGAAAACTGTCAGGATATAGAAGACATTTTTAGAATCTGATCTTAGGTCAAAATGGGTTAAGTTCATTTTAACTTTTTAACTTTTTTTTGCATGAACCAAGAAACATTTGATCAGCGTATACCTAGTACCTGTGGATACTCTGCGGTGGTCGCCTTATACTTAAATGTTCCTCCTTCTCCAAAGGTGGGGGAGCTGCGTCGTGACCTCAGGATCAAGAGTGAGGAGCTGGAGGTGAAGAACCTAGCTGCCAATGAGAAGCTGAAGAAGATGGTCAAAGACCAGCAGGAGGCTGAGAAGAAAAAGGTAACCATTGAGTTTGTTAATGCTTTTGTATACTTAAAAGTTAAATCGATGAATGCTCAGGATTGTGTTGTGAATGTGTACTGTTAAATAAATGTAAATGTAATAGAATCTGTAGTATTATACATTTTCTTTACATTTGTTTGTCTCTATGGTGATTTCAGGTGATGAGCCAGGAGATCCAGGAATCTGTGTACAAGCAGCAAGCCGTGATCAAGGACAAACAGTTGAGTGTCAAAGAAGATCTGGACCAAGTGGAGCCTGCTGTCATTGAGTCTCAGAATGGTATATCTTTTCTCTACATGGTTCTCTGTGAATTAGCCCTTCGCTAAGTTCTGTCATTCATTGGATCACATTGAGTATTGTATGTTTCACTAAGAATTCTTGGTACTGCTTATTGAGCTACATTCTTCTCTTGGAGCTTTATCTCCTTTCACCCTTTTGTGATAATATTCCCTATAGTCCAGACAAAGATATCTTTGTCAAGAGTTTGACCAGTTGGATATCTTTTCTTATTTTTCTTCTACTCGTATCCCCTCCGTCTTAACTCCTCCTAAACCTCATCTGCCTCCACTTGGTGTTGATAGCTGTTAAGTCCATTAAGAAGCAGCACCTGGTGGAGGTGCGTTCCATGGCCAATCCCCCGTCGGCCGTGAAGCTGGCCCTGGAGTCCATCTGTCTCCTCCTGGGAGAGAGCACCACGGACTGGAAGCAGATTCGTTCCATCATCATGAGGGAGAACTTCATCCCTACCATCGTCAACTTCTCTGCTGACGAGATCAGGTGAAAGGAAATGGGGACAAGTCCTCAATACAAGAATTCACTAAAAGTGTGTGTCTCTCTCTCTCTCTCTCTCTCTCTCTCCAACTTCCTTCCTTTCCTCCAAACACACACTTGCCCTGCCTTTAGCGGTGAGCTCTATAAAGCGGCACCACCTCGTGGAAATTCGGGCCATGACAAACCCACCGGCGGCGGTCAAGCTGACCCTGGAGTCTATCTGCCTGCTGCTGGGCGAGGAGACCAGTGACTGGAAAAAGATTAGACAAGTTATTATCAGTGACAATTTCATCAGCAGCATAATCAACTTTTCCTCAGAGGAAATGAGGTACCGCGGCCGGTCGGACCGTCTCCACTTGCCTGTCTACCTAGATTTCAGATGGACGCAAAGATCATTTTCTCAATCAGTACGCAAAGATCATTTTCTCAATCAGTTGATCTGTGATTACTGCTTGATGATGCCAATGAGATTCTGGTTCGGGAAATTTTGAAAATTGGCATACTGTATGCCAACTATATTTGGGGGAATTGATGGCGGGGAGGGGAATGATTTGTTGATCATTATTTATTGTGATTGTCTTTATGGGATTGAATAATCCTGTCCACACCAGCAGCTGGCCAGGTTTGACTTCTGGCCATCATTATTTATCTCTTGAGTTTGGTATGAATGAATCATTAAATCATATTCAAAATGAATAAAACTTTACAATCACTCACCTACACACACATTCTGTTCTGGACATTTTCAACTGTTAATTACATTTTGCAGCTACTATAATCTTGCTGACATCCACTTGTGTTAATTCCAGTGACTCAATCCGTGAGAAGATGAAGAAGAACTACATGTCCAACCCAGGGTTCAACTATGAGCAGGTTAACAGGGCCTCTCTGGCTTGCGGGCCTATGGTTAAATGGGCCATCGCTCAGGTAAATGAGGCTTGCGGTCACTGATGCATGATTTATGGGAATATCCGGTCAATTACCTCAAAGTCAAGAATTCTTCCCAGTGTATTTGGTCGGTAATGTTTCATCCGACACCCCTGTTTGTGACCGACTCCTCAACATACCTTCACACTCTCCTACAGCTGAACTACGCTGACATGCTGAAGCGTGTGGAGCCACTCCGTAATGAGCTGCAGAAACTTGAGGACGACGCCAAGGACAACCAGAATCGGGCGGAGGAAGTGGAGCAGATGATCAGAGACCTGGAGTCCAGCATTGCTCGCTACAAAGAGGAGTACGCCGTCCTCATCTCAGAGGCTCAGGCCATCAAATCTGACCTGGCTTCAGTCGAGGCCAAGGTAGATGCTCATCCACGTCCAGTCGAGCACTAGATTTAAGAAATTGTCACGTAAAGATGCACACCATTGGGGAAATTATCATGGTGTCGCCACACAATCGGGGTGTACATTATCACTGTTGCAAAACATAATGTACAGTTATTGTCAGTAGCGCAATACGTATCTCTTGTGCTCTGCTAGTAGCAACATCTCCAGTATGATTTTCAGCCATGTGTTGCACATCTAAAATCTAAGCTGTGTTGTCACGATAGATTCTTGAATCTTTCCTCCCCATCATATAGTAACAGATGTCTGCACGCTTGTAAGTCCTGCCTGCGTATTGCTCTGTGATTACACCAAAAGGTCTTGTGCCCCTTTTTCGTACCTACAGTATACTGTGTTCTGTGTTCTGTTCTCAGCTGAACCGCAGCACAGCTCTGCTCAAGAGCTTGTCAGCAGAGAGGGAGCGCTGGGAGCAGACCAGTGAGACCTTCAAGAACCAGATGTCCACCATCGCCGGGGACTGTCTGCTCTCTGCCGCCTTCATCGCCTACGCAGGTTACTTTGAACAGCAGATGAGACAGAACCTGTTCACCACCTGGTCTCACCACCTGCAGCAGGCCAACATTCAGGTACTTAGCAGTTGTTGTTCTCAGACAGATGGGGACAATTTGTAGTAGACTATTCCAAACAATGAATAATTAGGGTTGCATAATACATAGCCAGGTATGATCAGGTTTGTGTAGGGGACCAATAATTGGTCCCCTACACAAAGAAACTGGGAAAGGGTTACCAGTTTCTTAAATCAGGGGTTTTCAACGTTTTTGGCTGGGGACCCCCGAAAATGCTTTGGCCATGTCTCGTGACCCCTGTCCCGACCCCCTCCCCTCCCCACCACCAATACAAATTGACCACTACAATAACCTTAATAATGGAGAAAATACATCACAAATAAATACTAAAACCAAAATTAAGGAATGTGTACTATGTAAACTCAAAATTTCCATTTTACAGCCAGTCAGTTACAAAAAGAAAGAAAAAAAGAGTTTTTTTCTTTTTGCATTTATTTTGGGACCCCCCAAAATAATTTCGGGACATTAACTGAAATGTTATTTCAGTTAATGAGCTAAGTTAATGTGGTGATACTGAGCTCCACTGAGAGGCATTTGACTAGTGGTGGGGAAAAAAATCGATTAGTCAATTAATCGCGATGCCATCATGGGCGATAATTCATCGATGCACAAATGTCAAACATCGATTATTTAATGTATTTTTTTTACCGGAGCAAAAGGGCGGAACTAATCTGCGACTGCGCTGCGTCGTCGTACCGGACCGTTTAGAGTGACGCACACAGCGCTCGCACACGCTTTAGCTTTCAACAACCAAAACAGAACGAGTTACCAACGCGGAGGGGAAGAGAAAAAAGATGACAGAAAGGGAACATTTTGGATTGTATGAGGTTGAGGGGACACGAGAACTCGATAAAACTCACACCATCGACCGCCTGTGAAATGTGGCCGAGATGGGACGATGTAGTGTGGCTCCAAAGTGCTAACATGGCCCGGAATCCGTCGCTCCCCACGACCGAATGTGAACGTAAATCCTTTGCAATAAAAGTGCCGATGGACTTCGTAATTCTAGTCGCCTTTTCTGAGTGCATGGGCAGCTGTCCGCAGTGTTGCCAACTCTCCAGTAACGGAAGTAGCTAGTGGCTCCTCGAAAAGTCGCCAAAAGTCGCCAGGGGTGGGATATGCGCGCGCGTAGCGCGCGCCGCCCCTAGCGACTTTTTTGCGTCCCTAGCGACTTTTAGGCGCCCCTTAGTGCACTTAGTTTGTATCATCTCTTCATTTGATAACACATCGTTTAAACTCATTGTAATATTAAAAAAAAACATACCTCAATTTAACTAATATTTAGAACGCTATTTTGTTCCGATCCATACAGGAATTAGAAGGTTAATACTTTATGCATCCGAGTGTGTATTTTATTTTTTACTAGCAGACTAAACTGAGCTGCCAGTGCTTCCTCCTTTCTTGCTCTGTCGAGCTCGAGGGGCGCGTTCGGAAATACCGCACCGGAGCGCACTCGCCTAGGCAGAGCAAGAAAGGAGGAAGCACTGGTAGACAGTCTGTGCAGTGTGCACATAACCGAGCCGAGGAAGCCACTGAGCCTGCTGTGACCTGTGAGCCAGACCAGACGCGCCGACCACTTTTAGTTTTGCCAATTTCGCGGATTTGAGGCTGAGAAAAAAAAAAAAAAGATTTTATCTCTGGTGCATATCTGGCGCCTGTCAACACGATTTGTCCCCAATTCACCAGGGGAAAAAAGCTAGATTTCTCGCCAGAAGCTTTTCACTAATTCAGTCGCTAGGGGGGTCTGGAAAGAAGCTAAATATGACGACAAATCCGCTAAGTTGGCAACACTGGCTGTCCGTGTGTTCGGGATCGGGATGGTTGTCTTGACTGCATCTCTGGATGTCAGTGGGCAATATGGTCTTGTACACGTTGTGAGTTGTATCGAGTTCCCGTGTCCCCTCAACATCATAGAATCCAAAATGTTGCCATACACTTGTAAAATACTTTAAACCAAAATGCTCCTTAATGTGTGCAAACAAACAGAAAGGTGCAACATAATAGTCTCAATAACTACCCCAAAGCTTCCTTAATGACACTTCAGTAACTGAAAATGAAATCCCTGAATAAGGAAACAAAGAAAAGCACCTTTTTTGTCCTAACAAAGAATAAAGGCAATTTAACAGAGTGCTGCTGACCTCAACCGAAATCCTGCCCATGTATTTCTATGACATGACATCTTATGTCATTATTAATATATATTTATTGTATGCTTGTACAAACTCATTCTTTTTTTTTTTTAAAGAAAACTTGCTCATTACTGTTCTGTATTTGGCCACAGACACCCATCTGAAAATATTTTCTTCTATGGACCCCCCCAGAAGCAAAGATTTGAGTTAAAAACGTGCACTGTGAAAGAATATATATATTCATAATCATTAGAAAGCACTTTGTTTATTAGTCACACAGTGACTAACTGAGTGATTAACAGTGAGTGATTAATCATGATTAATCGGGATTAATCGAATCGTAACATAGCCCAATTAATCAGGATTAATCGAATCGTGACCCTCGGAAACGATGTGTAATCGCATCGCCAGGTACCTGGCGATGACCGCCTCTACATTTGACCCAATTACACATCAATATGGCCACCTCTGGCTATTAATGAGAGTCCTAGATCTTTACGCATGCCTAACAGCCTTTCTCCTTTATGTCACTGCTAGTTCCGTACGGATATCGCAAGGACCGAGTACCTGTCCAACGCTGATGAGAGGCTCCGCTGGCAGGCCAACTCTCTCCCAGCTGATGACCTCTGCACTGAGAATGCCATCATGCTGAAGAGATTCAACAGGTTACTGTTTGTTCATGGTGTTAAAAACAAAAGAAAAATTACCTCAGCATATTGATAGATTTTCCAATGTAGTGTTTTTGTTTTATTTGAACATGCCCTGGGTTGAGCTAACGCTAACAGCCCTGCTGTCCTCTCCAGGTACCCTCTGATCATCGATCCGTCCGGCCAGGCCACGGAGTTCATCATGAACGAGTACAAGGACCGCAAGATCACCAGAACCAGCTTCCTGGACGACGCCTTCAGGAAGAACCTGGAGAGTGCTCTGCGTTTTGGAAACCCTCTGCTGGTCCAGGTAAAAAGCCCCTGTGCTCTTGTGCTTGTAGCTCGACTCTTGTAGATGTTTTTACGCAAGCGTTGTTGACTAGCTACCTGCTTGCTTCATCCGGCATTCACTGTTCTCGTCTCCCTCCTGGTGTCCTTCTCTTCGCCAGGATGTGGAGAGCTACGATCCAATCCTGAACCCAGTGCTGAACAGAGAGGTCCGCAGGACTGGAGGACGTGTCCTCATCACCCTGGGAGACCAGGACATCGATCTGTCGCCTTCCTTCGTCATCTTCCTCTCCACACGTGACCCAACGGTGAGTCGGATTTGTCGTTTAGCTTTCCGTCTGTCCTTGCATTTAGCTCTTGGGTATATGGTCACATTCTATAAAGCGTGGCAGCATTCCATCATTCCAGCATTCTATCGCACGTTGACAATCTTGCACCCGATTGAGTTTGTAACTACGTCTATGACGGTAATCACTCTTGTGTGATAACAACCTCTTGGTGTATGTCTGGTTACCACCTCACTGACATGTAAGGTTGCCTTCTAGACCATGCCTATCTTGACTGGATGCGTTTATGAGTTTATGACCATGAACTGTTCTGTATACTAATTTTTAGTGGTGGGGAAAAAAATCGATTAGTCAATTAATCGCGATGCCATCATGGGCGATAATTCATCGATGCACAAATGTCAAACATCGATTATTTAATCTATTTTTTTTACCGGAGCAAAAGGGCGGAACTAATCTGCGACTGCGCTGCGTCGTCGTACCGGACCGTTTAGAGTGACGCACACAGCGCTCGCACACGCTTTAGCTTTCAACAACCAAAACAGAACGAGTTACCAACGCGGAGGGGAAGAGAAAAAAGATGACAGAAAGGGAACATTTTGGATTGTATGAGGTTGAGGGGACACGAGAACTCGATAAAACTCACACCATCGACCGCCTGTGAAATGTGGCCGAGATGGGACGATGTAGTGTGGCTCCAAAGTGCTAACATGGCCCGGAATCCGTCGCTCCCCACGACCGAATGTGAATGTAAATCCTTTGCAATAAAAGTGCCGATGGACTTCGTAATTCTAGTCGCCTTTTCTGAGTGCATGGGCAGCTGTCCGTGTGTTCGGGATCGGGATGGTTGTCTTGACTGCATCTCTGGATGTCAGTGGGCAATATGGTCTTGTACACGTTGTGAGTTGTATCGAGTTCCTGTGTCCCCTCAACATCATAGAATCCAAAATGTTGCCATACACTTGTAAAATACTTTAAACCAAATGCTCCTTAATGTGTGCAAACAAACAGAAAGGTGCAACATAATAGTCTCAATAACTACCCCAAAGCTTCCTTAATGACACTTCAGTAACTGAAAATGAAATCCCTGAATAAGGAAACAAAGAAAAGCACCTTTTTTGTCCTAACAAAGAATAAAGGCAATTTGACAGAGTGCTGCTGACCTCAACCGAAATCCTGCCCATGTATTTCTATGACATGACATCTTATGTCATTATTAATATATATTTATTGTATGCTTGTACAAACTCATTCTTTTTTTTTTAAAGAAAACTGCTTATTACTGTTCTGTATTTGGCCACAGACACCCATCTGAAAATATTTTCTTCTATGGACCCCCCCAGAAGCAAAGATTTGAGTTAAAAACGTGCACTGTGAAAGAATATATATATTCATAATCATTAGAAAGCACTTTGTTTATTAGTCACACAGTGACTGAGTGATTAACAGTGAGTGATTAATCGGGATCAATCGGGATTAATCGAATCGTAACGTAGCCCAATTAATCGGGATTAATAGCATCGTGACCCTCGGAAACGATGTGTAATCGCATCGCCAGGTACCTGGCGATGAACGCCTCTACTAATTTTACTGGAGAATTTGTTCAGTTTTTTTAACTAATTGAATTGTCTCGTTGTATTGTTTTCTTCATGTGTGTATGTGTTGTTTGCTACTCTGTTATCTCACTCAATTTGTCCCTGAATATATAAAAACTTTGATAAACAGAATTCTTTTTTTTAAAGGAAAAAAGTATATGGTCACACAAACCAATTTTTAGGCCTTCAATAAATGTCATAGGCTACCACATCATCCCTTTTATAATTAAGAACAACATCTGTCAGGCTAGTTCCACATGCAGCATATACCTCTAAATCAGGGGTAACCAACCGGGGGTTCGCGAGCTACCGGTAGCTCGCGGGAACGTTTCCAGTCGATCGCGTCAGACCCATTGGAATAATGTCAGTGCCGCTCGTCACATGCAAATTAATTTTGAGCAGAGCGCTGTGGCTCTGAGTTTGAGAATAGACCCCATCGTCCAAGGGTGTGTGTGCGTGTGTGGTGGGGAGGTGGTATCTTAGCAACACTGAATGATCTGTCCCATTGGTCGTGTGCTCGTATCATGAGCCAATGGCTGCAGCTCTGAGCTTCCCAGACCCAGGTTCACATCTCATGCCGTAAAGAGAACTGACAGGTCAGCCACAGGGCTGCTACCATATTAGCAGCTGTGAGCGCTCTTCTCTTCTCGTGAAGAAAGCAGGACAGAGTTGTCAAATAAATCCCGCCGTCATTCATACTGACTGTCACCTGCAGGTCAGAGCTAAAGAGAAGGAATTTTGGTCTCTTGTGAGCAGAGAAGTATCCCCTGATTGTGTCGTGTGCACTGAAGCTACATGCCTACTTTGGTTCCACGTACTTATGTGAAATGGCCTTTTCACAAATGAAAATAATAAAATCCAAGTTTAGAACTCGTATGACTGACTCACATCTTAATGACACCCTCAGACTGGCAATCACTAAATATGAACCAGATTTCAAAACGCTTGCAGATAAAGTGCAGTCACAGCAGTCTCATTAAAGGTGGGCTGACCCTGAGAGTATGTCACCATATCTGTGCAAATATATATGGTCAAGTTATGCCTATGTCATTTGAACATCTGCCAATGTGAATATTCATTGAAATGAGAAACAAAATATTTCTAATACTAATTATTTCTAATTTGTCTTAATATTATTTGACATTGATAATATAACTTACTATAAGTATTTATTCTAATTTAAGCTTTAGTCTTTGTGTGGATGTGTGCACATGCATTGAGCCTGTCAGAAATAGCAAAAAAACAAGTGTTTTTTCTAACACGTTTTAGTGGTAGATCTTGGCTTACAATTGGGAATAAAATGGGCTCTTGGGCTTGAAAAGGTTGGTTACCACTGCTCTAAATGAAGCTACTGTAACCTGTGGTTTTAACCCATGCAGGTTGAGTTCCCTCCAGACCTGTGTTCTCGTGTGACGTTCGTCAACTTCACGGTGACACGCAGCAGTCTGCAGAGCCAGTGTCTGAACGAGGTCCTCAAGGCTGAGAGGCCTGACGTGGACGAGAAGCGCTCTGACCTCCTCAAGCTTCAGGGTGAGCCCCATTCAGGATGGGAACCCATTTTGGTGTTTTAAGGATTGTTATGCTTTAGCTATTGAAAAATAGCAGATCTACAAGCTTGTAGCATACAAAGGGATAGAATAAAGAGTGCTAAAAAACCAGTAACATATGTACTTGCAGTTTCCAGGTTCGATTATTTTATATTATCATTAAAATCATAGTGTTTTGCCAACTATTTGGCCCTGGCCCACAGGTTGGGAATCGTAACATTACATGACGGAGAGTATGTGTGTTCATCGCAGGTGAATTCCAGCTGCGTCTTCGCCAGCTGGAGAAGTCCCTACTGCAGGCACTCAATGAGGTCAAGGGTCGTATCCTGGACGACGACACCATCATCACCACCCTGGAGAACCTGAAGAAGGAGGCGGCCGAGGTGACCAGGAAGGTGGAGGAGACTGACATTGTGATGGCCGAGGTGGAGGCAGTGTCCCAGCAGTACCTGTCTCTGTCCTCCGCCTGCAGCAGCATCTATTTCACCATGGAGTCCCTCAACCAGGTCTGGACTCCAACTAATACATTATACTATGGATGTAATCAATCATTTCATAATATAGTTTTTATATAGTAAATCGGTTCCTGTCTTGGCATCTGGCATGTCATGTCATGTCAGTGAAAATAGCAGCTTTTCACAATTTGGGAAACATTTAACCTATGTGCACGACACCCGTTGAAGTGTAAAATAACAGACTCAAAATATTCGATTAATCAAACAAAAAAAAGGAAAGACACTCACACTACCGTCATTCTCTCAGTCACACATCAAGCTAAGGAGCCTTCGAGTACAAACTACATGTCTCTCTGCCTCTTCAGATGCACTTCCTGTACCAGTACTCTCTTCACTTCTTCCTGGACACGTACCACACAGTGTTGTATGAGAACGCAGACCTCAAGGGCATCACTGACCACACCCAGAGACTTGAGCTCATCACCAAGGACCTGTTCCAGGTATGTATTTAAAAAGGGTTCCAGGGGTTCCCCCGCAAAATGACGGAACTGTTTAATAAACATTTACCTCATTTATTTGTCAGCGATTCAAAAAATAGCCTATCTGTAAGGTCACAATGTGTTGCGATGCGACACGTTGTGTGAGCTTGTAGATCGGCTATTTTTGAATAATCTTGAGAGAAACGACAAAAAGACAATCTTCCAAGTGGGGTTCTGCAGTCAAATGCATTAATTTGGGGTTATTGATATGAAAATGTTGGAGAACAGTGGTTCTCTATATGAGAACCTCTATACTCGGTGATTCCCAAAGTGAATGGGTCATTGAGGGAGTTCCAGGGGGTCCCCAACTAAATGATAGTTTGTACACTCTCAGAGTTAAATTAACATTGATTTTACAATATAAATAGTGGTCCCAGGGATAGAAATGCCATTAAATGGGGGTCTGTAGACTAATATGTCCTTGAAATTAAACGGGTTGAGAATCACTGCTAGAGCTGTACAAATCTTCACATGTATATATATTATATATGCATATATTTTCAAATGAGGGTTCGTGGGCTAATAAGTGTCAATTTGGTGGTCCTTGTCATGAAAAGGTTTGGGAACCACTGCTCTATACTCTATGAATATTTCGATATAGGTGGCGTTTAACCGCGTGGCAAGAGGCATGCTACACCAGGACCACATCACGTTTGCCATGCTGTTGGCTAGGATCAATCTGAAGGGCATGACCAAGTAAGATGGATGCACCATACTGCCCTCTTTATCTTCCAACAGTTTTTGATTTGATCATTTGTGCAAACTTCCAAACCCTAATTCTCACCATTACAAACTAAATCCTCTTTCACAGTGAGCCCTCATACGACGGAGAGTTCGGTCACTTCCTCCGTAGTAAGGAGATCGTGTTGACGGGCACACATGTGCCTAAAGTGAAGGATCTGACCACTGACCAGTGTGAGGCCATGATCCGCCTCAGCCGTGTGCCGGCCTTCAAAGACCTTGTGGACAAGGTCCAAGCTGACGAGGTAAAGCTCAATTTATACTTGTGCTGTATTGTTTTCTTGTAGATGGGTTCTTTTCGGCAAGTGCAGACAGTCTTAAACTGAAACATGGACACATTCTTTGTTGAAGATTTCATGGATAACCTATATTTTCGAATCGTGACATTAATCGCTTCATGTTTGTGTTGCTTCAGCAATTCTTCATGTGGATGGAGAGTAACACCCCTGAGCTGTCTGTTCCTTATCTATGGTCGGAGGAGAAGCAGTCCTGTGAGTAATCGCACACCGTAGCATTCTCAATGGTCTGGACTCAGAAATGATGCCTTTGCTTACGTTTACATGTACCTTTTCTAACCTGTGTGTACTTCCTACGGCCACTTCCTGCTTAGCTTCCATTGGCCAGGCGGTACACCAGCTTCTGCTGATCCACGCCTTCCGTCCAGACCGCCTGCTGGCCATGTCGCACATCTTTGTGTCCAGAGTTCTCGGAGACAGCTTCATGACCGTCATCGATCAGCCCCTCGACCTGTCTAACATCGTGGACTATGAGGTTATACCCGGTCTTGTTCATTTAGTGACGTGTGTGAAATTCACCTGAATCACAGTTTTCACTCTCATTCCCTGATGTGCGTGGTGGTTTTTCTCTCTCACCTGTGTAGGTGAAGCCCAGTACGCCAGTTCTGATGTGCTCTGTGCCAGGCTACGATGCTAGCGGCCTGGTCCGAGATCTGGCAGCAGAACAAAACAAACACATCACTTCCATCTCCATCGGTAAATGGACACGTACTTTTCAGTAAATGCATGCTCTGATCCTACGTAGGCTACATAAATAAGGACATTGTATAAAATCTTCTTATCTGTCCAAAGGTTCTGCCGAGGGCTTCAATAAGGCTGACCGAGACATCAACACCGCTGTGAAGTCTGGCAGGTGAGTAATGTTCTCTATATGTGTGTTGGCTTACTACGGGTGTCTGGTCCTATCCTAACGGCTCCCCTCCTGCAGGTGGGTGATGTTGGAGAACGTCCACCTGGCCCCTGGCTGGTTGATGCAGTTGGAGAAGAAGCTCCACTCCATGCAGCCGCATGCTAGCTTCAGGCTGTTCCTTACCATGGAGATCAATCCCAAGGTAAACCGTGTTCAGTGATTATCAACAGTTACCAATTCATGAACACCCCATATTTTCCCTTTATATTCTCTTTAGTTTCACTTCTAATGCCATTTGGTTGTTCCTGCCAGGTGCCAGTGAACCTCTTACGTGCCGGTAGGATCTTTGTGTTTGAACCTCCTCCAGGTGTAAAGGCTAACATGCTCAGGACTTTCAGCAACATCCCAGTGGCACGCATGTGCAAGGTAACAAAAACTGTTTCACACACACACACACACACACACGCACACACACACACCCTTAATTAACCTCTAAATGATTTCCTCCGTTCAATCTTTTCATACAAGATGGATCATCCTCACTCACTCTCTTTTCGTCTCTCTCCTACAGGCCCCCAATGAACGCGCACGTCTCTACTTCTTGCTGGCATGGTTCCATGCTGTCATCCAGGAGCGTCTGCGCTACGCCCCACTGGGCTGGTCCAAGAAATACGAGTTTGGAGAGTCTGATCTGCGTTCTGCCTGCGACACTATAGACACCTGGCTGGACGACACGGCTAAGGTCAGTCAGAAGAACGACAAGCATCAAACCTGACAGCATGAGACCTGTTACCAAATTCTACAAATGACTTCTAAATCCTGACAGTTTTCTTTGTCAGTGGTGCTCAAACTTCTTCATGTCAAGAAAACCCTAGAATTATGTATTTGGCCGCCGACCTCCATCTCAAAATATTTTGTTCCAGGGACCTCCAGAAACAAAGATTTGAGTTAAAAACATTCGCTGGGAAAGAATATATATTCTAAGGGATCAGAATTTCATGATTTTTCAAAAATAGCAGATCTACAAGCTCGTACCGCGTGCCGTGCTATGAGCTTGTAGATATGCTATTTTTCAACAGCTAAAGTTTAAAATAATGGTTAAAGTGGTTATAAGCTAAGGTGACACAGATGCATTCCAGGTCTTAATGGGTTAAAGGTTTATGGCTGACATCTCCTTCACAACACACACACAGGGTCGTCAGAACATCTCCCCAGACAAGATCCCATGGGCGGCCCTGAAGACCCTGATGGCCCAGTCCATCTACGGTGGCCGCATCGACAACGAGTTTGACCAGCGGCTACTCAACACCTTCCTGGACCGCATCTTCACCACTGGCAGCTTTGACAGCGAGTTCAAACTGGCCTTCAAAGTGGATGGACACAAGGACATCAAGATGCCTGACGGAATCCGGTCAGTGGCTGCTTTTGGCACATGGGGAATAAAGGGGTAGTAGTTAGATTATTGCTTTTGTAGTATATTTTTAATGTGTGTAATGGATAGATTGTTTCAGAAGATCTGCCAAAGCACTTCCAAGTGACTTTGCCAGATAATGCAGCAATAAAAACGAATAAACAATGGAAATGCCAGACTCTGATAATTAAAAAAGACACCTTAATCACCAGGTGTTTCTAATTATGTTTTCTAGACGTGAGGAGTTCATACACTGGGTGGAGATGCTTCCAGACACCCAGACTCCGTCTTGGCTCGGGTTGCCTAGCAACGCTGAGAAGGTCCTGCTCACCACATTTGGTATGCCAATGTCAACTGCTGTCGTCTCTGGGAATCTTATTATGTAGCATCACCACGACACTGCTCTTATCCTCCTTCCTCACCTGTTGTGTTATAATAATTTGATTATTAGTGTGGCTCTTTCACAGGCATGGAATGGACTCCCTGGGAGAGTGTTTTTTCTTTGACAGACTTCTGGAGTGGAGCGTTTGTCTTGTCTTTGTCTGTCTAGACTTAAAACAACTAACTGTTCTTTTATCTAGATTTCCCCTCTTTCATTCGTTCCTCTGGTTGTTCTCATAGCATCCCCTTCCATCAGAGTTTTACATAACACTCATATACATACTGTGTGGAGGTGTTCTGTCCATAGGAAGTGTGCGCGGTGTGCCTCTCCTCACCCTCCAGCAGCTGTATTTCACATCCATCATGTCATTTCGCTCTGACACTGACCCCAGACCAGATGTCCAAATGCATCCCCTGACCCCTTTAGTTCTGCATCACATCCCCTGTCTCTGGGAATGATTTGCATGCCTGCCAAGTCCCATGGTTGAACCTACAAAGCATCCACCCATTGGGTATCACCCCCACACCTCCATTCCTGTCACAACAGGTCCCATTATGTTTCAAATCTGCTTAATTTCAGTGTGTACCTCAAGAGCCAGACCCTTTTTATAAAATGTAAATTTTTATGCAAATATCCTTGAAGTTATGTTATGTTTGTGCCTGAAGCCATTTTTATCTGTAATCCTAATGCATGTGTTCCTAATTCCTTTTTTGTGTGACTGGCATAACTGCTTTTTTTTTTTGTTGATCCAAAGCAACACTTATTAACCGTCTAGAGGCAAAGCAACTTGTGTCTTTGTTCCACAATTAATTTATTTCCCCCCTACCTCCCACTGTCCCACCATGGGCTTGTCCACCTCGCACCCCCACGTCCATCCTTGTTCACTGGCTCGCTGCTGGGCTGGGCAGGCATTGACATGATGGGTAAGATGCTGAAAATGCAGATGTTGGAGGATGAGGATGACCTTGCCTACGAGACAGAGAAAAAGCAGCGCAGCGCGTCCACGTCGGACACCCAGCCTGCCTGGATGAGGATCCTTCACACCACCGCCTGCAATTGGCTTCAGCTCATACCTCAAGCAGTCAACCCCCTCAAACGCACAGTGGAGAACATCAAGGTAACTGGAAGCATGGGAGACGGCGGCGTGCTGAAGTTGGCGTGGCTTCTCCACGTGCACGCCTTGTTCACTTCCTATTTGTCAGTACAGCTATTCTGGTTTGGCGCATTTTACTGCAGAAATATTTGTATTACATGCTGCCTTGTTTCACACTCATCTCTTCTGTTAAGTGTTTATTTAAATAGTCTATACGTTTGTTTTCTACCCCAACACGCATGCATTCACACACTCTCTCTCTCTCCAGGATCCACTGTTCCGTTTCTTTGAACGTGAGGTGAAGATGGGAGGCAAGATGCTGCAGGACATTCGTCAGGATCTGTCGGATGTGGTGGCAGTGTGCGAGGGCAAGAAGAAACAGACTAATGACATACGCACACTCATCAATGAACTTGTTAAAGGTAAAATACATGTTTTTGCCTTTTATACTTTATTGAGGTTCACTGGTTATATGGAGAGGAAAACAACGTATGTTCCATCCAGATTTTAAATTTCAGCCACTACCTGCTCCTTGTGTAGTTTTCCTATTTACCTCAGTGGAGCCTGTCTGTCTTCCAGGGGTGCATACTTAGTTTAGACTAGTCATTGTTTAGACATGGGTTAGGTTTAGGTGTGCTGCCCCGTGGGAGGTTAGGTTTAGGCCGGGTGAGGGTTTGAGATTGTAGTTGTAGGACTAATGACTGGTCTAACCAATGACTAGTCTAAACCAAAAACTGTCTAAACTAAGTACTGCACTCGTCTTCCAGGCATTCTCCCCCGCAGCTGGTGTCGCTACACCGTCCCTGCCACAATGACAGTGATTCTGTGGGTGGCAGACTTCAGTGAGAGAATCAAACAACTTCAGCAGATCTCCCAGGGAGCTGCCAGTGGGGGCGCTAAGGAACTTAAGGTATGGCAGTCCTTGTATAAAATGTACATAATTATTGTATAGAACTCTTAACAGGCTTGGGATCTCTTCTCTTCAATAGCACCAATGTTTTTCCTCTCGTTCACTGCTTTTAAGCTATTGTTTATGTCAACTCATCATGTTTCCATTCCCACTCTCTTTTCATCAGAACATCCATGTGTGCATAGGCAGCCTCTTTGTGCCTGAGGCCTACATCACCGCCACTCGTCAGTATGTTGCTCAGGCAAACAGCTGGTCTCTGGAAGAGCTGTGCCTGGAGGTCAATGTCACCACCGCCCAGGGCTCTGCACTGGATGCCTGCAGCTTCGGCATCAAAGGTCCGACAACCAGCATGTTTGCAGTACCCGGGAGGGAGTGAGGGGATTAATGTTGTTGGCACAGCATGGTTGAATGGGGGGAAACAGCTGACTGTGAATCAGGGAAAGGAAAATGTCCTTCACAGATTCTAGTAGTGTACAGCAATACGTTTAGTTGTATTATGTTAAACTGCTACTGCCTGTCATCTACATAAAATTGTATTTGTCATGTCCTTATGTAGATTTTCTGTTACATTATCCTAATGCGATCCATATACAATGTCTCTTCTAGGTCTGAAACTGCAAGGGGCTATTTGTACGAACAACAAGCTCTCCCTGTCCAACACCATCTCTACTGATTTGCCCCTCACTCAGCTGCGCTGGATCAAGCAAGCTAACGCTGAGAAGAGACACATGGTACAAAGCCATAACACATCTAATACCATATTGGCCTGAATATAAGGAAATATGGAAATATCCTAAAAAACAGGGTCTTATTATATTCGGGGACTAGACTATTTGACATTCAATGTTCTTTTTCCACAAATGAGTCTTATCAGTCGTCTTCTATTCGGGACAATACGGGTACTAATGCATATCCAACTGGTCTAATGATTCACAAGTAATTATTACATTTCAAATTATGCTCTTCTCTGCAGGTGACTCTGCCTGTGTATCTGAACTTCACAAGGTCAGACCTCATCTTCACTGTGGACTTTGACATTGCTACCAAGGAGGACCCACACAACTTCTACGAGCGTGGTGTTGCTGTTCTGTGCAACGAGTAGATGGAAACAAGTCTTATTTAGCCGTACTTAATGACCAATATTTATCATCTATTAACCGTATTGTAGTCAAATCTAAAATGTGTTGTATTCCCATTTTGAATAATTTTTGGTAACAGTTGTGGAACTTTTTCATCGTCCATTTCTGTTTTGGAAAGTTGCTAGGAAGGTTTGAGGAAGAAAATGGTAAATGTTGAGGGAAGTCTGAGAAAGCAATGCAATGTTTTTATGAAAGAATCTGCATGTGATTTTATGAGGAAACAATGGATAGATCAAAATAAACAGCATAATTCATTTAAATGTACCGGTAGTCTCTTGGATGTGTTGTCCATGAACCAGAAGAAACTGGAATCTATGATTTGGTTAATTACAAAGCAAGTCAGCCAGTACATTTCCATAATTTATTTGCAATTTCAGTCCCAAATGACCTACTGAAAACCACAGGTTTGATTGCACTTGGAATTTTCTATGCATCCATAAACTGACAGCTTCCAACATTTATTTCCTGGTGCCACTCTTTGGCAAGTTTACAGTTGTGTGAGGATAAGCATGGACTAATGCTAATGGTGCATTTAGTTAGGCTAACTTCCATATATCAATAATACCCTCATTTCACTGCCTACAGACCATGCTGCTACTTAACAATATACATATTAGTAATTAACAAGTTGTTCCCATTTTGGTACACCATTTTCTTTTTATTAAGTGCCTTGTACCTCATGCCTAGCCCACATTTCAAACTTCATTACCGCTGGTAGCTCAGTCACTCACGTCGTACTGTAAACGGGACATATTTGATACAAAATAACCAGCAGGATGGTCTGAGCTTTCAATTCAGTATGTTTCACGTCATAGTTCCCGCACATTTGACAGAAAATATTTTAGTAGATGCCCTTATAAGAAGTTAAATTGCTTTGACAACCAGTCAATTTATTTAATCTTATTATCTGCCCTCTACAATATTCAACTCAAAGTATTCTCCAAATTAATTCTTTGCGTAAAACAAGGCATGTGAACTGAAGGAGGAAACAAAAATAAAGTACCGGTACCACTGAAGGCTGTGAATATTAAATACTTAAAGGACCACTTCACCACTTTTCAACCTATCTTCATATACTAGGTCCTCACTAATCATGAAACAATGGCGCAATTTCTCTCTACTCTGTCTCATAGGAGGGCTGTGGGCAGTTCAGAAACAGTCTTCCAGTGACATCGATGAGGAATGCAATGCGAAAATGGAAGCCATCGTTCTCACAATAATGAAAATCTAAACATTTTTGTAAAAAAAATTGTTTAAAAAAGAAATCTGCCTAATGATGTCACTGGAAGACGGTTTCTAAACTGCCCACAGCTGCCATTTTATCATGATTATTAATGAGGACCTATTATATGAAGATAGGTTGAAAAGTGGTCCTTTAATGGTATTACACATCTCATTTGGCATCTCCGAAGAGTTCAAATTTAGATTCAGTTAGCCTTTCTGGAGACTTGCAAATGATCCCTGTATAATCGGTAACCCTGAAATGCTGAAACCTCTTGAGCCCCATTGCCCCCGCCTCTGAACAGTGCTCAGCGGGTCAATGGAGACCCCAGGGGGATTTTCCCCCTGGGGTTTAAGAGGTTAATGGTTAAAGTTCTGTGTCGTTAAGGTGGTGACATAGCCAGCCTGACCTGGCTAATGTATAGCTTAGTTATATATGACCATGTCGCTCGCTGAAAATGCATGATTTTCAAGTTTGAGCCACTAATACAAATAAATTAGGCACATTATATCTCAAGATTAAGTCACATTTTTGGCCCGACCTTGCCAGGCTAGCTGTGACCCCAACACCAACATACGTCAGAGGGAGACCCTGTCTCCTTGCTCCTCTTCCATGTTAACACACTGCTTCTTCCTTGGCTCCTCCAACTCCACCACTTCTGCCCCAGGGAGAGCCAGCTTCCTTTTATAGAGAGATCTGAGAGTGCAGGGGCTAGGGGATCTCTCAGAGGTACCATCGGGCAGCTGGAATGATACCTCTCCCACAGGGGTGCTGGGGGTGGAGGATCTGGTTGTGAACACTCCCGAATCGTCAAATCTGGAGTGTACATCAGAATCCACAGATCCAGCATATACTGCCTGATCACCAAGCATCTCCCCTACAGGATCTGTGCAGCCACTCCTGTCGGTGAGAGAAGACGGAGCCTCCAGCTCACAGACCCACAGCTCAGAGTCACTTCCTGATCTCATCTGAACATCCGTGAGATGCTGCTGATGCTGGTCAGCAGTGGGATCTCTAATCCCATCCTTCACTGACTCTCTGAGGGAAGCGGGAGCAGAGTGGTGGTGGCTGAATCGCCTGCTCCGACCCGAAAAACGTCCTATTCCCCCTCCCTGCTGCCTCGATCGCCTGTTTGGGGTACTCGATTCATCAGAATCCTCTGAGCTACCATCGTAGGGGTCCAAAAACTGCAAACACAGTACAAATAAATACTTCACTTTATGTACAATGAATTGAGAATAAATGAAAGTTTCACTTTTTGAATTATATTGCGGAAGAAAATGTACTTTTACACAATATTATAATTCATTGAGGTGGACTGTATGTGCAATTCTTTTTTTTTTATGGCTTTCTTTATGGAGGGACAGAAAGTAGGCTGACAGGAAATGGGGAGAGATGGGGGGATGACATGCAGTAAAGGCCGTCGGGATCTGGAGTCGAACCCACGGCACACTGCCAGACTGGATTACCAGCCAAGGTGCCTGGACCGCTGAGCCACGGCCCAGGCCAGTATGAGCAATTCTGAAGTACATTTTGATTGATTCCCAACTTGGCACTTGCTCGTCTTGTGCCTCTCTTGGGTGTGCCCCAAACCGGCTTCTGAGAGCATGCCTGCCTTAACATTTTGAGATTCAGTGTAATTTTGGTTTGCAGAACACATTTCTCTCACAATTGAGAGAAGCTTACCTGAGTGTAACAGGGATGCCGTGATGCTGGTTTATGTGACAACAGCAAGGTCCTCTGAACAGTTCCACTCTCTGGGGCACTGCTCGCACATCCCTGATTGTCAACAAGAAGAGTTTCAAACAGGGTTTGCACCACTCACTTTTACATTTTTAGCCCACGGTTTTTGTAACCCATTGTTTCACCCAGTGTCAATTATCGAATGTAATCCTGGGCGCTACACTCACTCTGCCAACCTGGGGAGAGCAACAGACTGACCTCAGGCTTCTTTCACTGCAAGAGGAGTCCAAGTCACTTCTTTTCACCTGACAGGGGGAGATTCCCTGGTTGGACATAGCGTGTGGAAGGAACACGTTATTCCAACCTTTCCCCTGATGCGCCTGATGGAGGCATCTGGCGCCCCGATTGGCCAGGGGGAGGCAGTTTTAGAGACTAGGATTACTGCATGTTTTTGTGAGGGCACCTACCCTAGGGCACACGGGGAGAACATGCAAACTCAACACAGAAAGGCCCTTTCGCCAACCCCACCTAGGGTATGGGCACTGATGACACGGAGGAGAGAACACGCCCCCAGCGGGAATCGAACCCTGGACCTTCTAGCTTTGAGGCAAAAGCACTACCGACTGTGCCACGTTTGCACTAATCACAAA
>NC_137876.1:37737176-37821252 GCF_963924005.1 Protomyctophum bolini
TACCGATATTGACGTCAGACTCGGTACTGTCCGAAATCATCACAGTCCAGGGAACAACAACCCTATGAATCGAACGCAGCCCTTAAGACTAAATAAAATATTTGTTAACAAATTATGCCACACCAAACTATTTTTTTCTCTCATTGATGATTTCAAAATGAAAATATATGATTCCACATAATCACATTACATCATACATATACAGGAACAAATACTTTTAAGTTTGTATTATTAGCATTATAATAGCAAAGCATTATTATGCTTTGCTATTATCGTAGCTCGTAGCAGCCATCAATCAAAAATCAAGCATCTTGCTGCGGTGGTGGGAGAAGCGGGGGCGCGCACGCACTCCGCTGCGTGCGTAAAGACCCCGCGCGCGGGCGCGACGATGAGGAAAAGGATGAATGTTTAATTTTCAAAGATGGCGGCGGAGGGAGGCGGAGGAGGAGGAGGGAAGGAGATGAACGAAATTAAAACTCAGTTCACCACCCGGGAAGGCGTCTACAAACTCCTCACGCACTCCGAGTACAGCCGGCCCAACCGGGTGCCGTTCAACTCGCAGGGCTCCAACCCCGTCAAAGTGTCCTTCGTCAACGTCAACGACCAGTCGGGCAACGGCGACAGGGTCTGCTTCAATGTGGGCCGTGAGCTCTACTTCTACATCTACAAAGGCGTCCGAAAGGTAAACGTTTTCGGCTCGCAGGCAGTGGCACACGGCAAACAACATCGCGGTGTCAACGGCATCGAATATTAAAAGACAAACGTGCTGGTTTATCTGAGGTGTGTTGTTTTCGGAGGTACTCGATTTTGTTTTGACGCGTTTGACTTTGAAAGCTACCAGCGCTAACAAGCCCCTGGATAAGCTAACGTCAACTATCTCCCTGTGTGTGTGTGTGTGTAGTGTGTGTGTGTGTGTGTGTCGTACGACGAGCTGATCTACTACATGCGTCGCATGATCGCATCCCGCGACGCGTTTTTGGCTTCGCTTGACGCTTGTACATCAGTTCTTGTGTTGGTTGGCCATCACACACCGTGGTACGCCGGAGTATACATCCAGATAGATAGAGGCCACCTTTGACGTTGGTCTCGATCTATCTGGATTTCAGTCCATGATGTATGTACTCTGTTAGAATCTGATTGACAACTAGACTAAAACACAAGATTTGACTTAACGCCAGCTTGGGATTTGACTGTGAAATACCCCCTGTCGGCGTGTCACTTCAGCTCAGAATTGATGTGACGTTGATGATGTTGGTTGAATAACAGGTTGCCTAATTGCGGACGGATCACTATTTGTATGAATTCAGTGTTTTGCTGTGGCTCATTCTAAGGATGTAATGATATGGTAGGTTGCTGATCATGCTCACTTTGTTTCTACTGGTGCTATAGGTTCTCTTTATTAGTAAGACCAAATAAACTCCTGTCTAACTACCCATTCAAATTACACAATATGCCTCACGGCTCACTTGGTCTGCATTCTTCCTGCAGACGGGTAGTGTTTGCTACTGCCAAATGTTATATAAAACGTGTAAAACTGAAAGTGGAGCAGGGAAGTGATTGACTATCTCTGTCTTAGACACTCTTCCCATTAAGTTGAGAAAGAAGACTGACCCCTGTTTTATGGTAGACTGAATCCAGGGAACACAATAAATGGCTTATGTACATATTCCTTTGAGTGCAACCTTCATTTATTGTTTATTTGGTGACATGGCATAGCATCATAGCATTGCACTAGCTGCAATTTGCAACTCTAGATTTTTTAAAATAATGGGATGAATCTAGAGTTGCAATAGTTGACTCCCCAGTCCCCATTCATCCAATTTGCGTTTGCAATCTGCTTGTATTAAACAACGTTAAACTCACCAACATTGCAGCTCTAGGCCAAGCTTGAATTATCCTCTTTCAATCTGCCGAGTTTGTTTTTCATAAAAATCCACCGTAGACATGTTATGAGCTACTTTCTGTCAATACATTCTAAGCATGTGATTCTTTTTCTAAGTGTTGTAGTTTGGAAGCACTCGTTTTTATTAACGGGTCGCGCTGCTGCCTCCTGCATTATGTGCAAATTCGAAACAGGTGGTACGCAGCGCCGTTCAGTGACTTACGACGAGTGCTTCCAAACTCCAGCACTTAGAAAAAGAATCACCTGCATGAGATTGTCTGTTTCGGAAAGCCATTGGCCAGGATTGGAAGTATTGTACTGTTGCATGATCTAACAAAACCAGAGGAAGAACTGAGTAATCATCTTCCACTGGAAGTATGTTCCATTCCACTGAAGGTGTAACGTGTGAATCATTAACCAGCAGACTTGTTATATATGAGCGTTATCTGGATGCCAGCCTAGAAATGTATATATTGCAGGCAGCACAATATTATTGTTAAAAAAGCGATTAGGCTACATAAGATACAATCCTGTTCTACTGTACCCTTATTTTGAGGTGCTGATTCCGTTGTTTCACTTGTCTTCAAGATATAGTGCATCAATGCCTTTTTTGACAGTAGGTTACTGACTTCCGTTAGATCCACCAACTTGATGTGTGTGCGTGTCTGTTCTGTTCAATCTCTGCAGGCTGCTGACTTGAGCAAGCCTATAGATAAGCGTATCTACAAAGGAACACAGCCTACCTGCCATGACTTCAACCACCTCACTGCCACAGCGGAGAGCGTGTCCCTGCTGGTGGGGTTCTCAGCAGGACAGGTGCAGCTGATTGACCCCATCAAGAAGGAGACCAGCAAACTCTTCAATGAGGAAGTACGTTTTGGAAGAAGAAAGTAAAGCTGCACTTTTCAACATCAGAGATCAGTGATGTAAATAGGTTTACAATGTAATGAGTCCCGGGATGCAGGGATGTTTTTTTAGATGAGTCCCACTTTAACAACAATTTTGCCAAATTGCAGCATTTAACTCCCATTTCATTTTATATGGTTATAATGTGGTTATATTCATGTAGAAAACAGAAGGAGAAATGCTTATTATAACTAAAGCTAGCAAAATAAACTAGAATAAAAAACAGTACAGTAGTGCATCCCGTGGATGCAGAGGTCATTGTTTTATTGCGTCCCTTAACTATAAACTGCTTTTTGGGATGCAAAATGCACCCTATTTGAATCTCTGAGAGATCACACTTTTTTTGAGTGGTGCAACCACTCCTATAGACAGCTATGTGTGTCCCTCGGTCTGTCTCTGTCCAAGCACAAAAATAGCGTTATAGGGTCTGTTCACCATCAAGTGGCACTGTTGCACAGCTTAACACAGACACACGCAGGCAGTACTACAGCACAGCACAGCACTACTCACTTCAGACGGGTCAGATTTTACTTTATCTACTTTATCTTGAACTGCCTCCATTTGAGACCAGGTTCTGTACTGGCAGTTTTCAGTGCTGGACAAAAATTACTGATATAACCAATCTTACTCAGGGCTTGAAATTAACTTTTTTACTTGGTAGCAATGGTGCTACCAATTTCAAAATTAACGGGCACCAGAAAAAAATTGGAGCGCCAACCAAAATCTAAGGAGCACGCTCTGGAATGTCGGCGGTGCAGTGCTCGGCGACCTCCCGTACCGTTGTCAATGAGTAGTTAACTAAACGCATGCTATTAGATTAGCACCAACAGCTAGTGCAGCTCGGAGAGGAGTGCAGTTGGATGGCAGGGAGTGCCTGTTTTTCTACAATCTTTCTTTACACACACACACACAAACACAATCTTAAAATATTTTATTTGATGTAACAATTCCATTACACTACTACTGTGGTTTTATTTTCCCTATATAAACTTTGGAACAAAACACTTGGGCTTCGGGCTTCTAGTGATATGGAAGTAGACATGATCATTATTAGTTCAGTGCATGGTTCGACCTGTGTCTTTACAATATAACTTGACATTGTGTTTTCCTCCCTAATTTTCTCAATCCCTATCACCCCCCACCCCCCCCATCTTTTCTCCCTCCCTCCCCACAGAGACTAATAGACAAGTCCAGAGTAACATGTGTGAAATGGGTGCCAGGCTCCGAGAGCCTGTTCCTGGTCTCCCACGCCAGCGGGAGCATGTACCTGTACAACGTGGAACACACCTGTGGCACCACGGCTCCACACTACCAGCTCCTCAAGCAGGGAGAAAACTACTCTGTGCACACGTGTAAGAGCAAATCCACACGGAACCCTCTCCTCAAATGGACAGTGGGAGAGGGGGCACTGAATGAGTTCGCCTTCTCTCCCGATGGGAAGTTTCTAGCCTGTGTAAGTCAAGATGGCTTCCTACGGGTGTTCAACTTTGACGCGGTGGAGCTCCACGGCACCATGAAGAGCTACTTTGGCGGTTTGTTGTGCGTATGCTGGAGTCCGGATGGAAAGTACATTGTTGCGGGCGGTGAGGACGACCTTGTGACGGTGTGGTCGTTCCTGGATTGTCGTGTCATCGCCCGTGGTCACGGCCACAAGTCATGGGTGAGTGTAGTGGCGTTTGATCACTACACTACCAGCGTGGAAGAGAGTGACCCCATGGAGTTTAGTGGCAGTGACGAGGACTTTCAGGATCAGATGATCCACTTTGGGCGAGACAGGGCGAACAGTACACAGTCTCGGCTCTCCAAGCGCAACTCCACAGACAGCCGGCCTGTGAGCGTAACTTACCGATTTGGCTCGGTGGGCCAGGACACTCAGCTGTGCCTATGGGATCTCACAGAGGACATTCTCTTCCCCCACCTCCCACTCTCGCGGACACGGACACACACTAATGTCATGAACGCTACTAGCCCTCCTCCGGGCGCCACAATACTCACTAACAACCCTAGTAACGCTACTAACGGCAACAATACCAGTGCCAATACGCCTGGTGTAAACTCCCTTCCAGCCACTTTACCACGCTCAAACAGCTTGCCACACTCTGCTGGAGCTGCTACCACGACGGCAAACAACACTAACAAGGCCAGCAGCGGTGGTGTAGTTGGTGGACTCGGCAGTGGAATAATGGACAGTGCCATCGCCACGGGTGTGAGCAAGTTTGCCACGCTGTCACTCCACGACCGGAAGGAGCGCCACCATGAGAAGGACCACAAACGCAACCACAGCATGGGCCACATCAGCAGCAAGAGCAGCGACAAGCTCAACCTGCTGACCAAAACCAAAACGGACCCTGCTAAGACACTGGGCACGCTGCTGTGCCCACGCATGGAGGACGTACCCCTACTGGAGCCGCTCATCTGTAAAAAGATAGCACACGAGAGACTGACTGTACTCATATTTTTAGAGGACTGTTTAGTGACTGCTTGTCAGGAGGGATTTATTTGCACATGGGCAAGACCTGGCAAAGTGGTAAGTTCTTTTTAATGTAGAAAATGTGTGGAATTTCAATGCGAAGAAGTGCTGATCATCTTCTTAGATGGCATTTGCTCTGGATGTACTTGAGCAACAAGATGTATTCTGAAACCTTATAATAAAGTGTGGACATTTTGAGTAGCATTTTGTAGGCGTAGAGTTAAGACTTCTCAGGCAGATGAGTCTAGTAATCTTAACATGTACAACTTTCATGTACATCTGCTTTCCCATGCAAACCTTGTAGGCCTAAGTTTCAAATGGGGTAAGAAAATATATTCACTCTATAATATTGGGCACTTCCTGTGTAGGCTTTATAGGAGGGAAAAGTTCAGCTGTGTTCATTAACTTAAATAATTGCACACAATTCCTAGCAGCAGCACAGACCAAAAAAAGTGGTTGTCCGATTGCCTATGCGTTTGGCTTTCATGCAAAGGCCTTTGTATTTGCCAAACAAATTTCTGCAAATGCCGTGCCAAATGCTTACAGCCCAATATGGGTATGCATTTATTGTATACTTGCATATTGCCTGTGTTTGAGAGGACTTGCTTGAGTGATGCGCTATATAGTCAATAGTCATTGCATCTAGAACTTATCAAGCACTATCAAGATTAGTCAATCTGTTGCGTATTACCAGCAGTGACTCAGTCATAAAATGTTGATTACACAGGGACCTCTCAAGCAATCCTCTGAAAGACAGTATTAGGCTTAGCGCTACTCTATCAGCATCCACTTTCACTGCTGTGCACAGGCCTTTCAACAAAGCAGGAGAGGGTGAAGACCAGGCAACCATTTCTCTTTTTTCTTTTTTCTTATATTGCTTGACTTTTTTACTTTGTGAACTTTCCCAATGCAAATCTCCTTGTTTTCCTTTTCCAGGGTTTATTGTCATCCCAAAACCAAGCCAGCTCTCCCAGTGGAACAGTAGTATAGCCACAATATTTCTGCTGCTAAAGAACCCTGCAACCCAGAGTCTGGTGCTGCTCTTCACCCCGCAAGCAGTGCAAGTTTTCTTTTTCTTTCACTCCCCCTTCCCTCCCCATGTTATGTTAATTGCATTATTATTTTCATCTCACTTGACCTAGACTAGAGGATGAATGGAGCAAGAGATTGGTGTGGTGCAATTTTGGACTATTTTGCTAATGTGTTGTCTCTCGAGAATTTTTACAATGTTTTAGAACAGTCAGTTTATTTCTGACTCAGATCTCACCCCCCCACCCACCCCTCTGGAATTCAAGCTTGGCTTTGTTAGATGCAAACCGGTCAATTGTGGCTTGAGAAAGGGATAGTTCATTCCGTTTTCATAACGTGTACTGTTAACCCTTTTTAACCTGGTGCATTGGCCTATGCTCTGGGGCTGAGAGTTACCTTATTGACTAAAATATGAATATTGGGTGAACTGTCCTTTTTATAACCAAGTGCATGGGCATCAAGAATTTGCATCTCCACATAATGTGGACAGATGACTAGAAAATTCCCATCAACAACTTTGCACTGATTTTGTTAGCTATGTTTTTATAACTACTAGAATAGAACAAAAAAGGAGGGTTGAGGACTGCCTTGTTGCACTTGGCTTCATCATCCTCTGTCTCGAAACCTGAATCTATAAAGCTGGATGCTGCAATCATAGTCTTTTTAAAGAAAAAAATGAATTGTTTGCACTTAAATTAGTTTAGAAGAAAATGGCTTTACATTGTTTGGGTGTGCTCATAACTCACAGACGGGCTAATACAGTAGGTGAAGAAAATGATAAAATGATTAAAAAACCTTATCTATTGAGCATTTATTTTAATATTATTTTCAGATTTAAATCTGCTCTGTAACATAATGTGTATATTGTAATTCAGTGATTTGATGGGGAGGGCGCTAAGCAAATGATCATTACTCCAGTGGAAGTTTTGTCATTAATAGTTATATTTCTAAAAACCCTAAAGTATACATATTAATAATATTAAAATAATCTTGAATACACATGTTTCTGTTCTTTATTCCTTCCATTCCATGATTAACCCACATTTATTGTATTTCTTTTAGACATTAGTCCTATTCTGCCCCATGGCTAAAATACTTTTACTTCTCTGCAAATGTGCAGAAGTCAGTCATACAAAGGGACGGTCAAGTGTGGAAGTCTATGGACAGGATGCACAGGAAATCATGCTGATCTCTAAAGATCTGCCTCGACTTGATACAGGCGCTCTCCTTTCAACTCTGTCCCAAAAGCAGGCATTTCTGGGGAGCCCATGCTCAGCCATCCACACTTGAGGTAAGTAATCATCAGGGCATTTTAAATTGGATACGGTCTTTTTGTGAATGATCATTTTGTGATTATTACCAACCAAGAGTTCAATGACCCTACACACCAACTGGGAGACAGAAAAATGAAGTGAATATAGTTTTAATTAATATGAATAGACCTTTATAGTTTTAATACAAAAAAATGCATACAATTCCCAAACTTGTTCTGTTACAATACTTTTTGTGTTGACAGTGCATGATATTTATTCAAAATAAGATCGGGGTATGTATGTTGGTTAGTGATGACATTACACCATTTACAATCAAAGAATAAATGTGCAGATTGGGTTAAAGTCTATAAATGAACAAGAACTGCAGGTATGAAATCCCTGGCCAATTTATCCTTCCTTTGAACATACAGCACATTTGGATATACAAGTACTATGTTGCTTCTATCTGAAGCACGTTATTGTGAATGTTTATGCTGCTGTGTATTACTCTACACTAGGCAGTTGTCTTTTATAAGTCTGTCACTAAAATGGATTCAGAGCTGTGTGAAATGCAGCACATATCCTTAATATAAGATTAACACCAATTAACTCAATTATTGTTGCACATTAATATAAGATTACACCAATTAACTAAATTAGAAAAGCGATATTGTGTTCTATACTTATTGCTTATCTTATTTTAAGCTCAAATTGCTGTACTTCTAAGCCACTGTAAACATGAACTGTTTAATGGGCCACTTCACCCCTTTTGCAACCAGATCTTAATATAACGATATTTGGGAGACAAACACTTTCCTGGGGGTTTTATGTGGGTAATATGTGTTTTTAGATATTTTGTATTTCAAAGTGCCAGTGATGTCATTGACACTGGTCTCACTTCCTTCCTGCACTACATGTCTGTAAGACCCAGGAGGAACATTTGTTAAACTCTACTTCACTTCCCGTATATGCATGAAGGGGGTGGGGACAATATTAGGAGACGGGAAGAATGTTGGAGTCTATTCATTTCCAATAGGAGAATGAACGTGAACACAGCTTATGAACCATTCCTTAACTCCATGGTCACTGAACTAAATACTGGACCAAATCGTCACAAGGCACACAATATTTACAAGATATTCATACTAAAATGGCTTCTTTGAGCGAGACAAAACAGGAGAAAATCTACTTTATCGACATCAAATCATGACATTTGCCATATGCTCTCAATGCTCATCCACATGTCAGGGGAAGGTCGGGGAGAAGCAAACCATGCCTACTATATTTAGGAGACCATTTGTAGGCTTTGTGTACCATTTTGCCTCTAGTGGCTCCAATGAAGTTCGCCCATCTTCATACAAAGACCATCTTTGGTAAGACAGCCCTGCCCCTATCCACAAGGTGGGGTGAGTGCAACAAAGCATGGTAATTGTAGTAATCCAGCAGTGAGACCAGTGGCAGTGTCTGTGACATCAGACACTTTGAAATACAAAAATATCTAAAAACTCAAATTACCCCCACAAAAACCCCAGGAAAGTGTTTCTTGTCTCCCATACATCATTAAAATAACATCTGGTTGCAAAAGGGGTGAAGTGGCCCTTTAAGTGGAGACCTTTTCTGGGTAATGCAAAATTACAATTGTTTGACAGCACCAGGTATTGCTTGAATGCATTGTCATTGAATTGTATCTGTTGACTACAGACCGGGTTACATGTAATGATAGTAGTTGTAACTTTGAAGGTGATGCACTTCAAGGTCTTCATTTCCTCTTAGAATTGAGCTTGTTTGAATTACTATTCAAAGACAGCAGGAGAAGTGTCCTGTCTTCTAAACATTCCAAACAAGCAGATGAATGAGGATTATTTACACCAGTGTGCCGGTCTCTTGTTCCATAGAAACAGTTCTCCAGTGAAAGGCTGGGAGGCTTTTTTTGGGCTCTCAGTAGCCTCCACGCTTCCGATCCAGAGGTGGCATGTAGTAATTCTTGAAAGCCGAGCGGTGTGACTCATCTCTGGGCTGTGGGGAGAAGAAATACAGACTGGATGACAGATCAACAAACCAGTATCGAAAGCACCTGCCTGAACTGGGAAAATGCTTGTGGACATGATAGGTGGGGCTATTTGATTCATTTTCAACTGAATTCATTTTATTTTAAAACAAATTGCAGGTGAAATCTTGTTCTACTGGTGATTATGTTCAGTAGTGGAAAGGAGCTTTGTGGCAGCGTGCGTCTGGTGCTTGACTATTAGTATTTATACCTTAGACAACCGCGGGTGGCACTTCTTGGACGTGATGGCTGGCAATGAGCCTCTGTGGGTGATGGTTAGAGCAGGCATAGTGGGGACTGCATACGTGGTCTGTGGGCCTGGTACCACCATGTTGAGTTTGGGTAACTCTGCGGGATAGTGGGGGGCATTTCGTCTGATGAGGGGTTCTGCTACATGCTTTATATTGTGCTGTGAAAGGAATAAAGTGGTAGCACTTATTTGCAAAAATAAAGTGAGAAATAAAGAGTGAGAAATTGCTCACTTTCCTCACTATACAAAGTCATAATTTGATTGACTGTCTTACACTTATGAATGATGCCTTCCTCATATGTCTTGCCCTCACTTGTCTGCCATGTCTTGCAGGCCGCCAGATGTGATCTACAGAATTTGGTGTTCCACCACGCTCTCCTGCATCTACCGTCCCAATAACCCTGAGAAGATTCTCAGTTCTTCTCTCTGTTAACCTGCAGAAGTAGAGACCATGTTTTACATAATGCAATCTACAGTATCTGAGGCTGAGCCTTTGTATTTTACAGCTAAGTCTGTTGTTAAATGTGGACATGCAACAATATCTATCTCCAAAGTCAACATTCAGTAAATAAGGAAATGTGATTACACACACTTGTGCATTTGTATACTGTACAGTGTACATGATAATATGTAACTACATGTTCACCTATTCCAAGTTTAACTGAAAAAAGAAAAAAGTTGAAACTACCTGACATCCCTGAAGTATGTGTGTTGCAGTGCTGTTTCTGCAGTGATGCGTTCATCAGGGTCATAGGCAAGCATTTGATAAAGCAGTGACAGAGCTGGGGCAGGACAGTGAGGTATTAATCTGGAGAGGCCAGTGCCCTTCTTAGGGGGGAAGTCGAAACGCATCGCCCTGGACCTACCAGACATCCAAAAGAACAATGAGGTATGTCATTTAGTTTTTTATCCACACAGAATAAGTTTGATTTGTATGAGTATATGGATGTCTCTTTTCTAACCAGAAGACCGTTGGAGATCATGGAATAAATATATAAAAACTTACTGTTTAAACTTATGAAGCAGAGTGCTGTCTGGTGTCCCTAAGACATTGTGGATCTTGGAAACCTGGTCCAATTCATTAGTTCCAGGAAACAATGGGTTCAAGCTGAAATATATAGCGACAATATTATCTGTCTGCAACAACAAAGGCATTTAATTTAAATGTCATCTGTTTATACCTGCAGCTACAATGAGACTGGGCAGCAGCCCAAGGCAATAAAAAGGAATACACTTATATAATACACTCATTTTATTCATTTCTGAGAATATGCTAAGGATTAATTAAATGTAAGCATAAGGCCATTCAATTCCCTTTGGCGTTAGCTCATGCATACCTCAGCCTTTCCCTGAATTCCACCCTGATCTGTAAGCATATTTAATTACTACAGTCTTGGCATACTCCCCCAGGACCCCCAGGAAAGGTACCTAATGATCTCATAGAAGACACAACCAGCACTCCATAGGTCCATCTTTAAGCCGTAATAACCGTCAGTGAGGAGACACTCGGGGGCTCTGTACCAGCGTGTGGAGATGTACTCTGTGTGGGGAGGCTTGGAGTACACACTCCTACATGAGCCAAAGTCTCCTAGTTTCAGAACATTTTGCTAAAAGTAACATGGAATAAAATATTAGTGTGCTTAGTATGACTCCCATCTAGGAAAACATTCTTCTTACCCTACAAAACAAATCATCTCTAGGTCACTTGAGACTCACTTTGATTAAAATGTTTTCTGGCTTCACATCTCGGTGAAAGATCCCACATCTGACAAAAAAGGGAGGATAGGAGTTTCAATGCACATTGAATTCAGGATTGTGTTTATTTGTATTACACGTTGCGTTAAATTAATCTTTTCAGGATTGACCTGTGCATATGTTCCAGTGACTTGCAAAGCTGATACAGGTATTGCTTGATAGTACTGTCTGGCAGTGGGGTTTGTCTCCCTGCAAAGGACACAGAGAACACATACATTACTAATAAGACGCCTAAGGGCGAGAAGCGCCCTGTAGGGCGAGGTTGCGTGCACACATCCGCCTTGTTGACGGCAGACTGCTGGGCGAGCGATGGCGCTTTGGCATGGGGGGGTCAGATCAGCATGGAATGAATTCTGTACTGGCCATATAAGGAGCATGTCTTGAGTGTACAGGGTTTGATGAGGTCAGATCAACGTATGGAATGTCAGAACAGGTCAGCTCCATACATGGAGATCTAAGGGTGGTAGCGGGGACATTCTCTTGAGTGTACAGGGTTTGATGAGGGCCGGGCCTTAATTTTCGGGCCTCTCACTAATAACTTTGGGGCGGGCCCGTCTAGAGTTTGAATGGACAGGTATCAGTCAAAAGGGAGACATCGAAGAGGAAGGATGGATGGGGAAGGATCAACATATGGAATTTCCATCCCTGATGATGTCGCGTAATGTCACGAGACCTGAGCACCATATATGGGAGCTTTCCCATGTATGGGTGACGATTTTGAGTGACGACTGACGGTCAAAAGTGTATGATTTCATAGTAAATGCGACAGGCGGCCGCAATGGTGGCACTTCCGCTCATTGTGCACTACTCACGCACCAAGCAGGAGGAGGGGCCCCGCTATCTGGTGTCCCCTGCTGTGGTGTCGGCATGCTCAGAATGCGTTCTGCTCATCCTCGGAGAGCAGCGGTTCAGCGTCCGGTCACTGCACTGCATTGCGTGTTGAAGAAGGAGATTGTGGACAAACCTGTGCGGAGACCATGATGTTGGCCATTCAAGCAGTCATCTACGTCCTGCAGAACAACCTGCTCTATGTAGCTTTGTCCAACCTGGACACGGCTACCTACCAAGTGACGTATCAGCTGGTGATCCTCATCACGGCGCTGTTCTCTGTCTCCATGTTGGGAAAGAGGCTCAAGTTCCACCAGTGGCTCTCCTTGCTCATGCTGATGGCTGGTGTAGTGTAGTGCTGGTCCAGTGGCCCACTGAACCAGTGGCCTCTACAGGCTACTCGAAGCAGACGCCGCTATCCGGAGGCAGCCGTTTCGTGGGAGTGGCAGCTGTGCTGATTGCCTGCCTCACCAGCGGTTTTGGCGGGATTTACCTTGAGATGATCGTTAAGAAGACCAATGGCGGTCTGATGGTCCGTAATATACAGCTCGGTTTGTTCAGTGTTGTATTTGGCTCTATAGGAATGATGGTGTTTGACGGACACAGGGTGAGAGAGTCTGGAATGTTTCACGCCTACAGCAGCATCACGTGCACATCGTAGTCATGAATGCTCTGGTCATGAAATATGCCGACAACATCCTCAAAGGGTTCTATACAGTACTGCAGTAGTGGTTCTATTAGTATAGTGAACAACAGCTCAGTATCATATTGAACACACATTTACAATTACATGTCATAGACTGACCTTGTATGAGCTCATAGATGTTCATCTCCATCAGCTCACAAATCAAGGACAAGGTTCCTGTCTCTTTGTCGCTAAATGTTTAATCAAACATAAATTACATACATAGAAATGGTGAAAATACAGACATTTAAAATTGCATATGATTGATTGTTTCATTTATTTTCGTTTATAAGACGTTGTTACAAGTAGGCTAAAACATAGTGGGGAACAACACAGTAGGTTACTCACAATATCAGTTCATGAAGCTGAATGATATTTGCATGTGGGCTGAGTCTCTTCATTGCCTGGACTTCTCTGAGGTTGTTAGCCTGTTCCACACTATTGCAAGGGAACATATACTTGTTATTAATAACATTTAATTTGGGCCTTCAAGGGAACACGTCAGAAAACAGAAAGGCATACATAAATAGAGCCCTCCACCCAACCATATGGGGTTAATAATACCATTAACTCGATAGTGCCAATTTACAAATTGAAATGAATACGAATTTTACTCTATGATAGATCATTACAATGTAGATTAGTAGTGGATTAAAAATATCCAGATAAAAAATGTGTGACCAATACAAATCTGTGCATGGGTTATTGTCCTGGACCACCAGATCGTCTTAAACACAGACATCCTTCGCACCGCTACAAGGTCATGACCAGTGACCATTGACATCCAATAGGATTAGATAAGGGTGTCAAACTCCTGGCTCAAATTTCAAGGGTCCATGTGGGTCCATGTCACAAAGCAGCAGAGCATGGGAATTTAAGGGAGCAGCACAGACTTGATAAACCAACAGGAAAACACAATTTGTTGATGTGTAAATAAATACCTGTTAATTGGCTGCTTCATCGTTTTACACGCATAGAATTTCCCATCTTTTAGGCTTTGCGTTTTCGCCACCTCCGAAAATGTACCCTCTCCAATCTTCTTGATTATTTTGTAACCTGCACAACAAATATACGTGTTAAGATACACAGCTGCCAAACCTTGTTCTTTACTCAACAGTGATTATACGGTAGGCCTATATTGTTTTGATGAGTGATGTGAAAGCAAAGCAATAAATGTAATTTCAGTCGCCAGCCGGGCGACCGATAGCAGACGTTAACCATTCAGTAGACTGCTGTGCGCTGCCTCCTATTTGACCTGTCACCACCGAATAACCCGAGCAGCGGGTTAGCTAGTAGTTTTACAACTTACAATCCATTCTGCGAAGTGCCAACTGCATTCATGTAGAGGATCCATAACAGGCGTATTTGTACAACACACCACGGTGTTTTCATTGGAAAATTAGCAAACGGATTTAGTCTGCGTTATGCTGGCAAAATGCACAAAAGGCGCCTTTAAAGGGGGCTAGCCTAACCCGCTAGCAAGCCCTGTTAGCTGACCGTTGCCGTGGTAACCAGGCACGCCTCGCCCTCAACTCTGACCTGAGGTGGATTTGGAAACAAGAAACAGTTTCTGTGAAAACCACTCACATATATGCCCCATTATCCATGAATCGTTCATCAAATAGGCTACAGTACAGCCCTGTCTGTACAAGCATCCACATTAAAGCAATTCTGCACTGTAGGCCTAAAAAAATATGTATAGAGTCATACACCCAACAGAGCTAGAAGGAGAATTACATTCACTCCTACCTTTTTTCCAAAGATGGTTGCTGAGCTCAGATGTGTTCCGATCAGGCGGTGGATTGTTGTTCACGTCCATGTCAAATGTTCTGCTGTTCCATTCCAGGTCTGGCGTTTTACATGCATTTCTTATAAATGCTCTGTTTTTCACCCCAATAAGCCAGTTGGAGTAGTGCATCATTCTATGTTACAAGAGCAAGGGATTCCCGGACTACTAGTAATATTGTTCACAGTCCACTATATACAGTATGTCAATAAACCTCGAAGCACTCCTTGGATACCAACTGCGTTCATGGCTAGTATCTATCACCTGGCAGCATCACGCACACCGTCACAGACAATCATTGCTTTCTTCCAGGCTTTCTTTACGCGTGCGCGTGTCATACATGTGCGCGCGCGTCTGCCATGGCTTCATGTTGACCGAGAGCGTTTGTACATGTGTGTGCGCGCGCGCGAGTACTTGCAAGTACGTGCCTGAACTGTGGCGTTCGCCAATATTTCCCTTTCTTTTGTCCCAGACCGGCATCCCTACAAAAATGTATTTCCGCGCATGTGCGATGTGTTAGTGTGTGCTGGCGTTACCTTCCCTGCTGCAGCAGCAGCCTGTATTATTGCACTTTGACTGAAGATGCGTTGTCTTTAATATCTACATTAAACTGTAGCCGCCACTCAAGTCACAATGAAGACCAGATTTAATACGGTGGACATCAGGGCAGTCATTGCCGAGATCAATGCCAAGTAGGTGATCAATGTTGTCGGGAGTTGGACAGCTAGAGTAGCTGTTAGCCTAGCCTTGGATCAAGACTATCATAGATGCATTTTATCGATCGAGTCATAAAGACTCATAAATACGAAAGTAAAAGTCAGACTCGAAAAAATACATATATGAATTAATGACTATTAAAGATAGTCTTGATCCAAGGATAGATGTCAGCCTGTCATCTCATCTGCAATCATCAACATAAATAGACCCATTCATAATTCTGTCCACTGGCACTACTCTCTTTACAGTTATCTTGGCATGAGAGTAAACAACGTCTATGACATCGACACTAAGACTTATCTCATCCGACTGCAAAAGTAAGTGCTGTCTGTCTGCAAGTGCAACCTCTGGAATCAGCTTTGTTACACTTTGAAACACGTTACAGTAAATGTTTTCATAACCTGTCAGCCAACAACAGAAGTTAATAAACATACAATTAAGTTACCCTCCATGTGATATAGGGCCTCTTCTAGGGTGCTGGCCCTTAACATTTACTACAATTACAATTACAAAACTACACTTATCAGCTGCAGTCAAACCTTTCTGTCCTATTATTATGAGTCCAATCAGAATAGATAATCCATGTATTGTTATTGCAGGCCTGACTTCAAAGCTATTCTCCTGGTCGAGTCGGGGCTTCGTATTCATTCCACAGACTTTGAATGGCCCAAAAATATGATGCCATCAGGCTTTGCCATGAAAGTATGTTTGTTTTTGTCATACTATTATTGCCTGTTGACTGTTTAATCATCCACATGCCAAAAGTAGCACATTTTCCCATGGCGCATTTGAACAACTAAAGTATGAAATTGGTGATCACTGGATGTAGCCCTCACAATTGTTTTATTCTCTTTAGTGCCGGAAACATCTGAAATCAAGGCGGTTGACGCATGTCAAACAGCTTGGAGTTGACAGAATCATTGACATCCAGTTTGGCTCAGATGAGGCTGCTTACCACTTGATCGTTGAACTTTATGACAGGGTAAGCATGAATGAAGGATCCAAAAGCCATTTAACTGTTTATTCAGTGATGTGGTGGTAAAGGAATGGATGGATGGATGAATGATTTTCTGGTCAATAATAAAACAAACAAACACAATGCATATAATACACTAAACACAATGCATACATTAGCTGAAAAATAAGAATCAAAATAAATAAACAATGTGTCCAGGGGGATATCGTACATCATTAATGCATCCACTAAAGGTAATGCAAAACCTTCCTCAGGATCCTATACAAAGAAGATATACAGCATGACAGTAATGAACAACAAAATATGCAAACAATTCTATGGTCCATCTATCCAACAGCTCCAAAACAACATAATATTTTACCACTTGAACCCTATATCATCCTCATTTTTCGACCGTGGTCGAGATCATGGATTTCACAATGCCACGCCAGACTTCCCGGTCCTTCATTGCCATCCCCAGTTCCTGCTTACACACTGCATGTGTTCCTAGCGATGACATCAGGGAACGACAGTTTTCTACCTCTGGTCTGCTTTGAGGCAGAATTCCAGAGAAGAAGGGAAGATATTACCTCATGATCAGCTCTGTAGCAGTGGCCGGGGAAGGTTGCCGTATGTTAGAGAAGTCGATGGGTGGCTCTTCCAAGAGAGATTTTGCGCTCTTGGTTGCCGTATGTTAGAGAAGTCGATGGGTGGCTCTTCCAAGAGAGATTTTGCGCTCTCATTAGAAGGCGGGTGTAAGTGCCATTATGAACCCTATAAACTTAGTTTCATGGGGTCCCCCAGGGCTCTATAATTGGTCACTGAAAATAGGAGATTCATAACATGCAATAATAATCATTGAGGTTTGTATGCATTTCAATCAATCAATCAACTATTTGTATAGACTCGGTATCCATTAAAAACACAGACAACATAAAACACTATACAAAAATGTATGCATGGTTATACCTTTGTAAAAACATACGTGTATTCGTCCATATTCAGGGTAACATCATTCTCGCAGACTATGAGTATACCATCCTGAATCTACTGCGTTTCCGCACTGCTGATGAAAACGATGTGAAGATCGCGGTGAGAGAGAGATATCCAATTGAGGGTGCCCGGCCCCATGAACCTCTCATCAGCTTGGACAGGTAACCACAAAAACCCAGGACTGACATCTAATATATTCATCAATCATGTCATCAGTGTTCCATTTGCCAATCTACCTCGGGGGCAGCTTGTATTTTTCTGTCCATAATCATGGTACCATGGGTTGGATATGTCCTGAAGAATTAAAACTCCAGAAGAACCATGGCCTGTCCTGTTAAAGTTGTCATTGGGAGAGGTACTGAGAAATGTAATTGTGTTTTATGTACTTTTTTTCCTTCTCCTTTGTCACATAGGCTCACAGAAATCCTCTCCAAAGCACAGAATGGAGAGCAAGTTAAAAAAGTCCTTAACCCTCACCTTCGTAAGTAGACAAGCAACCAGTTTTGTCAGCAGTCAGAACTCAGAACATATATATATAACTCCTTATATCTAGCAGTATCTTATGTGTATCAGACTCATATATTTCCCAATTCTTCCAGCCTGTGGAGCCACTCTGATAGAACACTGTTTGATGGAAGTGGGACTCTCGGGCAATGTCAAAGTTGACAGCCAAGTTGAAACTGCTCAAGGTATAGTTATGGTTGACATGGCATTGGCTGGCACAACATTTTTGCATAAAGTGTTAAAATAATTATGGTGATTGAATGATTGTCGTTGAGGTTTTGGTCTTCAATGTAATGACTACTGTGTGTATTTATTTTTTGTAGTTGCACCTAAAATCCTGGATGCCCTGCAGAGGGTTGAAAAGTATATGGAGGAAACTGAACATTTCAGTGGAAAAGTAAGAAACCCACTAGTTTTGAAGGAAAGTATAACGATACATTATGTGTAGGGTTACAACAGTTACTCAAACTAAAATTGAATCTATTCCAGAAATCAAATTTGATTATTTATTTTCACCTTGATTCATTGCTATAAAGTAAACTATAAAGACATACTTTAAATAATCACCAACAAAATGATGTATAGTTGCAGCTTTACACATGTAAATACAGCATTTTGTTGCGTTCATGATTTTCTTTCATGTTTCATTCAAGGGTTACATCATTCAAAAGAGTGAGAAGAAGCCAAGCCTAGCCCCTGACAAACCCAGTGAAGAACTGCTCACGTAAACGCTATTTTGCATCTATTTCTCCTGCAAGATACAGACAAAACTTTCCTTTTATTTATATTATTCACTTTCAATTATTATTCTCTTTCTCTAGGTATGAGGAATTCCATCCATTCCTCTTTACCCAACATGCAGAGAGCCACTATGTGGAGTTTGAATCATTTAACAAGGTGAGTTTTGCATATTTGGACCCGTTTGTTTTGTTAGGGAAAGAATGTCTTTCTTTTATGTTGAAAGTTTCTTAGATTTTATTGTCAGATTTACAATGAGATGGGGAGGTAAACTATTCCCTCATCTAATACATGTTATCACTCTCCATGAAAAAGTGACATGACACATAAAGTACTTTCACCTAGGCGGTGGATGAGTTCTACTCTAAGATGGAGAGCCAGAGGATTGATATGAAGGCACTGCAGCAGGAGAAACAGGCTATGAAGAAGCTGGACAATGTCAAGAAAGACCATGAACACAGGCTTGTAGCCCTGCACCAAGCACAGGTTAGCACTGTCCATCCATTGTGAATAATAAATGTTGCACAGTACAGCACAATTCAAAGGGTTCAATTGTACACTCAGTTAAATTAGGTATTAGCACTCAGGATTTTACAATGTAGATGAAAGTCTTTGTATGAATGAATTTAAATCAGTTAACCACTTAATCCCAGTATACTTTGTTTCGTGTTCTTAAGGTATTTCGTCTGTATAAAAAAATATTATCCGTTTTCCGCAGCTGTCTAGTGGGGTGTTGGTGACAACTAGTGACAAGCTGACGGCTAGTGATAGGCTACTACTTTCGGATCTGCAAAAGGCAGCGAAAGAATGCACGAGTGTGCAACCACCCTTACTCTGTAAATGCCAGTCAACTGATTGAGTGTCTGTTGTCCTACTAAATGTATAAATAAGAAACACTTTCTTTCTCTGTTATGCAGGAGGTGGACAGGGTCAAGGGTGAATTGGTGGAGATGAACCTGGCTGTGGTGGAGAGGGCTCTTCAAGTGGTCCGCAGTGCCCTGGCCAACCAGGTTGACTGGACTGAGATTGGCCTCATTGTCAAGGAGGCCCAGGCAGCTGCAGACCCTGTGGCCTGCGCCATCAAAGAACTAAAGCTGCAAACCAACCACATCACCATGCTGCTGAAGTGAGAACATTATTGGCGTGTCGTCTTAGTTAATGTACCATTGATCAGACACCCTACAGTATGTACAATACTTCTTCACATGATGAATAGAAAAAATAGACTATCTACAAGGTCACAACGCATCGCAAGTTTGCAGATCTGCTATTTTTAGCCATTTTAGAATCTTTGAACATTTTCACCTATAAATGCATGCCCAAACTAGAAATGCACTCTGTCGAGGTGCCAACTTGCCAACTGTTCTCTTAGGACCAACTGTATGGGTTAGCAGTGACAAGGGACTAGAATATACAGGGAATCCGGAATTACATTTGGAGAAAAAGGAAAAACGGCACTATGCAAGTGCTATGAAGATCATTATCTTCCAGCTGGTGTATAATCCAGTCACACTTGAAGTTTTCTACCATCTGAGTTGTAGTTGATCAGTTACAGTATGACACCATCACCAAGCTCACATTTATTGACCCTCAGTGACTGAATCTGCTTCTTTCTCTTCAGGAACCCATACATTTCAGAGGAAGACCAAGGGGAAGAAGAGGGGGAGGAGGTGGCGGCTGAGGAGGAGGTGGTGCACAAAGGCAAAAGAAACAAGAATAAGGACAAAGGACAAAAGAACAAGCTGCAAAAGAACAAGCCCATGTTGGTGGATGTGGACCTCAGTTTGTCAGCTTATGCCAATGCCAAGAAGTAGGTGTGGGTGCCGACTGGTACAGAAAACAAAGAAATGTTGCAGGGCTAATAACTCAACACCACCCCCACTCTGTTGTTTCAGGTACTATGACCACAAACGGACCGCTGCAAAGAAAGAACAGAAGACCGTCGAGGCAGCACAGAAGGTGATAAGGCGCAGTCAATATAGTGTGCCCTTCCTAAACCTTAGCAGCTTTGATTTTAAATACTATTTATCACATTTCTGTCATTCAAGGCTTTCAAATCAGCAGAGAAAAAGACAAAGCAAACACTAAAGGATGTGCAGACTGTGACCACTATTCAGAAGGCCAGGAAGGTCTATTGGTAAGATGCACGGTGGATTATCTTATATCAAACGAATAAGAATATGTTCCGTTTTCCCCAATTTTCTTAAATATGTTGTCTTAATGACACACGAGTCACGACATCTCTTTGCTTCCTTCCTCTTTTGAGGTTTGAGAAGTTCTTGTGGTTCATTAGTTCAGAGAACTATTTGGTCATAGCAGGACGGGATCAGCAACAGAACGAGATGATTGTCAAGCGCTATCTCAGGGCAGGTAAGAGTTCCACCCTGTGTATAAACAGGCTGCATAAAGTACACTAAGGCCTGACTCACACCTTCACAACAAATTGATGTATAGCTGATGCATGAGACTTGTTTACTGATGCAAGCTCGCAATGCATTTCCAATGGGAGTCACATGGTTTGACACAACATTTTTGTTGTATGAGGGGGAGGGGGCAGTCGAAACACAGCCAAAAGCCGTACAACAAAAATGTTGTGTCAAACCATGTGACTTCCATTGGAAATGCATTGGGGCGGCCATGACACTTACCCTTTTTTTACATCTAGCATCCAACAATGTTGTATGCTAGATGCGAAGGTGTGAGTGAGGCCTAACACACACACACACACACACACAAACAACTGGATGAGCCTCATTACTTGCGCAAGCAGAGCGCACAAGTAATAATTTCGCCCGGTCTGTGTGCACCGTGCCAGCCAACCCGCCATTTTATGCGTATGCAAATAAAACAGCAGATTTGTGCGCACGTCTAATAGCCGGCTATTGCTCAGTGGGATGGTCAAAAATAATGAAAAACGATGGGCTATAACCCATCGTTTTTTTCATTTTTTCATTTTTTTTCAAATCCTCAAAAATGATGACAAACAGCGTGTTATAGTATGCCGTACGGTATGGGCTATAGCCCATGGTCAAAAAATCAAAAAACGAGGATAAAAAAAAAAATCAAAAAACGATGGGCTATAACCCATCATTTTTAGACGTTTTTTATATGCATAAAGTAGGTAGGTAGCAAATAGTTACACCTAATAATTAGACATTTCAAACGTTCCTTCACAGAGATACTGAGATTCCACAGTTTACAGCAGTCGAAAGTACTCGCGCTCTGCTTGTGCACTAGTTGGCCAAGTATGCACTCGATAGAGTGCATTTCTAGTTATAGTCTAGGTCATGGCTAAGATATGTATGCACTTCATGGAAGTGTTTCTCTTGTTAGGTGATGTTTATGTTCATGCTGACCTCCATGGAGCAACAAGCTGTGTCATCAAAAACCCATCAGGTACAACCACTCTTTCACACACAATTTCATTTCCTGGTAAGAAAATATCAAATATTGGCATTTGTATATTAACCACTTCATTCCTGGTGTCCCTATTTTTGCTAATGTGCAATTGACCCTTCACTAAGCCCCACCCACTCCACTCCACCCCACCCCCACACAATATGTATCTTCTAAATCTAGTCAACAAGGTCTGCAGTAGGCTATGCACTGGACAAATATGCATGACATCATTTCAATAAACTCGAAATACGAGGAAATGTTAGAGGGTGAAACAGTCAGTGTTGTTTTTGTCGACTAAAACTAAGACGAAAAATGTTCGACGAGTTCCTTTTTTCATTGACAAACTCAATGGAAACTAAATGAAAACTAAGCTACGATGACTACGGTCACATTCATACCAGAGAGCTTTGCTGCGATTAAAACGAATCCTGCTGCGCATTTTCAGAAAGTGCACTTCGTTTGGCAGGTGTGAAGGCTCATTCGAATCGTAATGCGTATCAAAGAACCGCATTATACTCCGAGCTAAAACGGGGGTTTCGCTTCGCTTCCACTTGATTACGATTCGGTGCAGGTGTGAATGCAATTCGCAGTAGGAGTAGGAGTAGGAACTTTCATCTCAATACACGTGTAAACATTTTCCGCTGGTGTCTGTTACAGTATATCAGTGCACTCAGCGCTGTGCCTCCATGCCCAAAAGAACAGTGTGTGGCTGCGTGCGTATAGTGAGAGAGAGAGAGAGGGGGGGGGGGGGGTCCAGTCCCAGACTGCACGACACATGCATGTATAATTCTATCACCATAGATTTCACTGTGTAGGCTAGTTTATGAATGGAACACATTGATAAAGGTCCCCCCTTCTGCGTTTCCAATTGCTGCGGATGACAGTGTGAAGGCAAACCGCGGCAAATTAAATATGCAAGAATCCCAAATTCTCCGCCCATACGCATGAGTCTACCGAAGTATTAGGTGAGAATGTGACCTAAGACTAAATATATTGACAATTTCATCAACAGATAAAAACTAGACTAAAATGTTAGGAGGGGAATAGTGGATAATAGCCGATCTATAAGCTCACAACGCGCTGCGATGCGCTTGTAGATTTGTAAAATCAGTCATTACGACGGCATCAAGGCCGACTTAGTCGACTAAATGAACTGTAGATTTAGTAGACTAAAATCGTATGATATTTATTCAACTAAAACTAGACTAAAACCTGAAACATTCCACGTGACTAAAATGTGACTAAAACTAAAATCTAAATTTGCTGCCAAAAACACTGGAAACCGTATCCAACTCAATCAACTTTAACGACTGCCCGATTAGTAACACCTGTGTGGTTCAGTCGTGTAACTTTCCCGACGTTAAGCTGTGTACAGTATGTGTTCAACAACACAGCCATGCCAAATAACATTGACAGCTATGATTTGAAAGCTTGCCCATCTTCCCGTCAATTGTTTCTCAAAATTAATGGAAATGGCAAAACTAGCTACAAGTACAAGCTCACACTGTGTTGTGTGTGTTAAAAACTTGTAGATCGGCTATTTTCACTATTCATCATATAATATGACAAAGTATATAGGGCTTAAGTGGTTAAATCACTTTCCTCAAACACTTTTCCTTTGTCCCTTGCCCACTCCTGTTCTCTCCCTCAGGCAATCCTATCCCTCCTCGTACCCTGACAGAGGCTGGCACTATGTCTGTGTGTTACAGTGCTGCCTGGGATGCCAAGATCGTCACCAGTGCCTGGTGGGTCTACCATCACCAGGTGAGTGAGTACCATTGTACTCCGCTAGCTAGTTCAAAGTGTGGGTGTGCTTATATTTGGAGTGAAAGAAGACTAAAGACTAAAGCATCAAAGAGTTGATGATGGGGGAAAGAAATATCACATAATAATATGCAACAATGTGCTTTTATTGAGACTGATTCCTGAGCATGATTCTGTGCTTACTTGGGACAGGTGTCCAAGACGGCTCCTACTGGAGAATACCTCACCACAGGAAGTTTCATGATCAGAGGTACAGTAGAAACCTATTGTCTCAAGACAGACATGTTGACAATTTTCAAATACTATCACCTAACATTCTATACTTGGGAAGCTCTGAAGATGAGCAACTAAACGAAAAGCAGTCTAACGAATAACCAACATACATTGAGAATAAATGTGGATATGATTAAAAAGGCTTTATGACAGAACACATGACACATTTGACTCATTAGGAAAGAAGAACTTCCTGCCACCTTCCTACTTGATGATGGGGTTCAGTTTTCTTTTTAAGGTAAATACAACATTCTGCATGTATACTGCAATTAAATATAATTTTCCTGTATGTATTTTCAGTAATATATGTACTTTGTGTGCTGCTAAATAGGTAGACGACGAGTCTGTGTTTAGGCACAAGGGGGAGAGGAAGGTGAAGACCATAGAGGAAGACATGGACCAGATCTCCTCCAGCACAGCCGAGCTTCTAGAGGAGGGAGAAGAGCTGATTGGTAATAAGACGCACATGAAATATGCTTATAATCCATTTGTCTATAACCCGTTTCAGCAATTATTTAGGGAGGTTGTTTGGCAAATGAAAGCAGTTCACTTCACACATTTTTACATCTTCATGTCATACATGAGGACATTTGATTTAGATTAGATCCCCATTAGCGTGCTGTACATGACATCAGCTACTCTTCCTGGGGTCTCAAAACCATCAGGTATTTCATGTCATTACATACACTAGTGTTGCGCCCACACCAACCTGCCCCGCAAAACAATATATTAGTCAACAACCCGCCCGCCCCTTGGCCCACAAAAAAACACTATTAGAGAGAGAGAGAGAGAGAGAGGCAACCCGCACTGTGCACGCCTGCGTCACGGCGTCACGCACTCAATTAAGAAAGATTCATACAACACAACAATACAATACAACACAAAACATCACCTCATAGCACGTCTAATAGTAATACATTTGATAGCTAGCTCCAAGTACTATTCAGTCTTCACATTGACATCAAAACAAATACCATATTATATCGGGATCTGTATATAGCTCATATCTCCTTTACATCTCCTGCGTGAACAAAAACAACTAAAACTCATATAGCCACTTTCAGCGATCAATAAAATCGTTAATGAGTTCCATGCCACCATTGTTCAGTAATGTACTGTTTAACATTTGTTCTACATGAAGGAAGCAGGAACTGACCCTCTGACTGCCTAGTAAAATAATTATGTGTATCTGAGAACAATGCAGGCGCGTAGCGTGGATAAAATGATTGACTGGGCAAATTAGCATCTCCGGCCGATAGGTGAACGGTTTTGCCGACAAATGGGGGACCATTTAAAACAAAGGCGACTTTCATGCTGTGATTCGCTACTAAACAGAAATGCCAAAGTAGGCTATCTTTTTGGTCTTGTTTTTTCGCCCCCTCACTTTTTTGACAAAACACAGTAATGACTAATCCAACCTCCTATATACACTAGATCATTGTGCATTGTACTTACTCTTGTTCAATATGGGCATTGAAGCACTGTTTTGAGCTGCTTTGTTTTACACCTGTAATCTATTCAAATTACTTTCTGTTGTGTTGGACCAGATCACTGCACAATAATCTAAATGTGATAACACCAATACGTACTAATTGTTTGGTTTGGTACTTAGGCAAGTATTTCCTACAATGTTTTATAGCACCAATACCTCTGCCCATTTGCAGGGGATGACAGCAGTAACGAGGGTGAGTGTGAAGAGCAGGGCGGAGGAGGGGACGGAGGGAAGGTGGAAAGGGAAGAAGAGGAGGGGGGAATTGCAAGCAAAGAGTTGTCTGTCGTTCCTGAGGAATCCACATCCGACATGGAGGAGGGAGGAGACACGGGGGAGAACGACGTGAAAGATGAAGTAGATGCGGAGGAACTGCCAAACAGTGATGGAGAAAGTGCAGAGATCAGCTTTCCAGATACGACCATCTCCCTCTCTCACTTGCAGTCCAGCAGGTGATATTTTCATCTCCCTCTCTCACAGCTTGGCATTAGCTCTTACATATGCACATATGTTGCTGCCAAACAAACACTTCCTGACTATTCATCAGTTGAGTTTTACATGAATCTGTACATTCATAGTTGAGCCTTATTTATATTTTCTCGTACAATGGTGTCTCACACCGAAAATAGCCAATCTACAAGCTCACGAGTCACAATGCATTGCAGCAGATGTGATGCGTTGTGAGCTTGTAGCTCTTTTTTCGACACAGTCTTGCGATGAGTATAAATCAGGCTTTAACCACCACGGTATCTACTAATTTAATAAAAAAATATATTTTTGCAGGACCTCACAGAATGCTGGGTTCAAAAAGGAAGTGACCACTCAGGTAATCGGTTACTACAGTCAACTGCACACAATGGTTGTCATTCATATAGCGTAACACTTTGAAGAAGCAAACGTGCACTTTCCAAAGATCATACTTGTATCGTAATGTTATTTCTTCTCTCCCCTCCAGCCTGAAATAGACACTCAAGGGACAAAACACATCACTGCCAAACAGAGAAGGTGAGATAATGGAACAGAAACACAACACCCCAGCATGGCTTACATTGAAGCATAAAGTCTATTCTTCTCCAATTCCATTACAACAGTACACAACACCTACTGTAATGAGGTACTGCACCACTTCCTGCTGCTGAGACAATTAGATGAGCTGGGAGAAATCCTTTCTCAGCTTATCGCAGGAAACAAATAGGGCCTCGTATCATTTAGCCACAGACCTCTCCATATCAGATCTGCTCAATTAAGCTACAGTAATAGTCCATTTAACCTTTTGGGGCATGTCTCTGTCCTCAGGGAGGATAAGAAGAAGAATCCAAAACCAGGAGTTGCTGAGTGCCAGGCTGAAGCTGAGGGTATATCACAGGACTCGCCGACTGGCCTGTTAGCCAACCAGGGAGCCCAGGGTGGGGAAGGACCCTCCCAGCATCCCCCCAAGAGAGGTCAGAAGGTGAGGGAGAGTTTTTTTTTCTTCTTCTAGTTTGACAATGTTACACATTGCTAACACAGCATGTGTTGTTTGCCTGTGTAACATAAATGAGCTGCTGTATGTATCATGTGATACATTTTAATTACGTGATATTGTAGTATGAATTAGATCAGGGGTAACCAACCGGGGTTCGCGAGCTACCAGTCGATCGCGGGAACGTTTCCAGTCGATCGCGAAGTGTCAGACCCATTGGAATAATGTCAGTGCCGCTCGTCACATGCAAATTAATTTTGAGCAGAGCGCTGTGGCTCTGAGTTTGAGAATAGACCCCATCGTCCAAGGGTGTGTGTGCGCGTGTGTGGTGGGGGGGGTGGTATCTTAGCAACACTGAATGATCTGTCCCATTGGTCGTGTGCTCGTATCATGAGCCAATGGCTGCAGCTCTGAGCTTCCCAGACCCAGGTTCACATCTCAAATATTCTACACTACACAAGCCGTAAAGAGAACTGACAGGTCAGCCACAGGGCTGCTACCATATTAGCAGCTGTGAGCGCTCTTCTCTTCTCGTGAAGAAAGCAGGACAGAGTTGTCAAATAAATCCCGCCGTCATTCATACTGTATTTATTCTCCGACCCAACATTAAAATACGGAACAACGTGCGTTCATTACGGGGCTCGTGACAGGCTGCAGACACTTGAGTTGGGACTACTAGCCGATAGCGCCGCTGCTCCTTCAGTTTTCGTTGTTCGTTGTTATAATATTTTTTATTATTGCGATTTGATCATTGATGCAAATTCTAAACATATGGATGCAGCTGCAGAAGTTGTGTTGCTTAAAGGAATGCATAGTTGCGTTCTCCTCAACTGCTGCGCAGCAACAACAAAAATATAAAATTGAGAAAAATATACTGAATATACCAGTCTGCAATGCAAACTAATAGGCGAGTGCACTCCAGGGCATATGCAAAGGGAAAGAATGACTTCTGTCCGTGACAATAATCAATGCTACAGTTTGAATTCTGTACACATGCACACATAGAGCAAAAAATATGATAAATATGAAATATGAAAACTTGTTGAAGTACAACGCATGAGTCAAGTAGCTGCTTTTGTATCAAACCCTTTCCTCTTTACTGAGCCTACTGTCATTGAACTGCTGTCCGATAAAATGCAGGATGTGTTTGCATTAACTTCAGATATTTAAATGGAGATTATTGGATTAGTAAGTGACTGTCACCTGCAGGTCAGAGCTAAAGAGAAGGAATTTTGGTCTCTTGTGAGCAGAGAAGTATCCCCTGATTGTGTCGTGTGCACTGAAGCTGCATGCCTACTTTGGTTCCACGTACTATGTGAAATGGCCTTTTCACAAATGAAAATAATAAAATCCAAGTTTAGAACTATGACTGACTCACATCTTAATGACACCCTCAGACTGACAATCACTAAATATGAACCAGATTTCAAAACGCTTGCAGATAAAGTGCAGTCACAGCAGTCTCATTAAAGGTGGGCTGACCCTGAGAGTATGTCACCATATCTGTGCAAATATATATGGTCATGTTATGCCTATGTCATTTGAACATCTGCCAATGTGAATATTCATTGAAATGAGAAACAAAATATTTCTAATACTAATTATTTCTAATTTGTCTTAATATTATTTGACATTGATAATATAACTTACTATAAGTATTTATTCTAATTTAAGCTTTAGTCTTTGTGTGGATGTGTGCACATGCATTGAGCCTGTCAGAAATAGCAAAAAAACAAGTGTTTTTTCTAACACGTTTTAGTGGTAGATCTTGGCTTACAATTGGGAATAAAATGGGCTCTTGGGCTTGAAAAGGTTGGTTACCACTGAATTAGATTAAGATGATACCTTTGATGGAATACTGGACAACTCATCCCTGTGCTTGCCCGTTTTTCCTCCCGGAATTTTACCCAGTGAGGCTATATTATTTTACTTATATTGACCCTAAAAACTATTTAGTATTATGTAAGGTTTTGCCCACTCAAATGGTACCTCGTCAGATAATCCCCACATCCCTACAACAACCTCCGAACCGACTTCACTGTAGTAGCTTTTCATAAATTATATAAATTTGTACTTGGGCTGTCTGCTGTCTTGAAATTTTATAGTATAGAGAAATTCAAAGTTCAGCCGTCTGCTGTCCAGCCTCTCCCAACCCTCACTGGGGAAATCCCTATTTCGGGAGGAAAACGGAAAAGGGGTGAGTTGTCCTGTTACCCCTTAGATGTATCCACCTGTGTTTGGGTGATTCCAGAACAAACTGAAGAAGATGAAAGAAAAGTATGGTGACCAAGATGAAGAGGACAGAGAGCTGATGATGAAGCTACTTGGGGTGAGAAGATCTTTCTATTTGACCACAATATGATCTGTAAATTTGTTTTTTAATATCACAGCCTGGATACAAAATGCATTCTGTTGAGCAAGGCACTACATCCTGATCACCATAAACTCTTCACCGTTGGTCCTCTTTTAACAGTCGGCCGGTGTCAAGGAGGAAAAGGTAAAGAAAGGAAAGAAGGGGAAAGGGAGAGAAGAGCCTGCTAGGAAAGTCCCTCAGAAACCCCCACAGAAACCCCGCAGCATGGAGGCTGCTGTGAGGAAGCCAGAGCGGACAGGGGAAGTAGAACACATGGAGGGACAGCCTGGAGAGGAGGCGGTTGGAGCTGAAAATGAGGACAAGGTAGGAGATAACCAGCTCTCCTGCTGCATGTCAAGTAGACCCACCCAGTACTGCAGATCTGACATATCACATGCCATTTGTTACGTCACAAAACCAGCTGATGAGAGCAATGCTATCAATGTTCTGTCTGAGCCCACAAGATGCAGTTTGTCTATTCTAAATACCCAATGTCCTGTCTTTCTATTCTAAATACCCAATGTCCTGTCTTTCTATTCTAAATACCAAATGTCCTGTCTTTCAGGAAGATGACGTTGACCCGGACAACCCTGGAGCAGAGGTGCATAACATTATTTTACAGTGCAAATAGTTATAAACGCAGGGAGGCTAACAAAGACATATTTTATGTTTATAAATGTATTCTACACATGGACGTAGTTGTGTTTATTCAATTTATGGTATGTGTTATATCACATGGGATGTTACAAATTATTTTACTGAGAAGCAGTATTTATTTGACCATTTTGTGGCAATATGTCATCTTCTCGTGGGCGTTTTGTGTTTTCCCAGGAAGCAGAGAACCTGCTCACCTCTCTTACGGGCCAGCCTCATCCTGATGATGTGCTGCTGTTCTCTGTGCCGGTCTGTGCTCCGTACACCGCACTGTCCAATTACAAGTATGTGCAATACACTTACATACTCTACACCACTGGTTCTCAGCTCTAGATGATTGATACTTGGTGAAACAAATGGACCCTTACAGATCTGTAGCACCTAGTGAACAAACGGGACATTCATTGTTAATGAGGATTGTATGTGTAGATTTGGGTCCCAGTCTCCCCAAGTAAATGGCCCAATACACTGTGAGTCCTTGAAAATAAGACTTGATATTCACTGCGCAACACCTTTTCCCCTGCAATAATAATGGTTTGTTAAAAAGCGTAGAGTCTAAAGGTCTAATGAGGTCTAATGTTTGTTTTCAGACACAAGGTGAAACTGACACCAGGCGCTCAAAAGAAAGGCAAAGGTACGATGATACATTCAGTCTTATAAGCCTGATGTATGCTTTTACATTGTGACACTTTCTCTGCTGGTTATTTTGCTCCTGAAGCGTGTTTTCAGCTGATGCTTTTCCATGTGCCCTTTAAGTGTTTACCTATTTGGTGGTTTTACAGCAACCATAATACATGCTTGCCAGAAATAATATCCATCCATAGCAGAATCAAGTCGGCGCTAATTAGTCTCATTAAATGTCCGCAAATATTTGAATGGCTAAAAGTTTTTTCCCCCGCTTTTAGTGATAACCACACTGCATTGGAAGATGCCAATGCATTATGGTATACCGTATTCAGCTTTTCAACAAAAATGAAGTCCTTATTATGGGGGATGTAAAACCACTGAATGTGTGCTAGTGGCCCCGAAATCATTAGACCCGGCGATGACCACTTCAATATGATTCAAAGAAATAATCTCAATGAAAGTTAGTCTGAACCAGTTTGTGACCGTTTACTTGCCAGCTGCTCGTACTGCAGTTTTCAGCTTCATGAAAGCCAGGGAGGCTTCAGCAAGAGAAAAAGACCTATTCCGCAGTGTTAAGGTAAGCTAACGCATCTCTAAGATAATGAACTTGTACTTTTCATAAGCAGTGTGTTGAGTGCAACTGATACAATGATTATGAATTAAGTTCAGGATCTGTGCATAAGTGTTACCATGTTATCCTCTCATGTTACAGGATACAGACCTGTCTAGAAACATGCCAGGTAAAGTCAAAGTGTCTGCACCAAACCTGCTCGCTGCCAAGAAGAAATAAGAGCGAGGGTTGAATACAGACCTGTCAAGTAGCCAATGTGCGATTTATTCATCGGGCAAACCAAGAAAGGAGACATTCTTTGTTGACTGTACCAATGCCTTTTATTTCATTAAATGGCGAGAAGACTGTGCTAAGTCTTTGCAAATTGACTTCTAGTGCAGTAAATGCATTTTAAATCAGACGTCATTGATTTGGTTTTTTTAACACAAATTTTGTGTGCTCTACAGTACAAAAATTGTGCAAACAGTCTTATATTTCAGTGCAATGTGGTTCATCAGTGTACCTACACAAAGCTTGTATGTTGTGATAAATGGAATGGAAATGCTACAGAAACCACATTAACAAAAGCACCTCACTCAACACAAATTACAATATATACAAAAATGTACTTCTTAGTCATCGGTAAGTAAGTACAGAACCTCTCACTGTCCAATGATTTTTCTATTGAGAGAATTCACATAACAAAAAGAGTCGAGCACTGAAATAGTTTGTTAAACAAAGTCAGTTTTGGGTCCATCCAATCCTGGGAAGGACGAGTTTCATCTGCTGATCAAGAATCTGCGGAATTTAAGGTTTATCTCAGTGGCCCGGTTTGCTGCTTTATCAATACTGGAGCCACAATAAAGACCAATTTCCACAATTCAGAACGGCAGCTGGCAGTAGGGACAGACACAGTTCCAAATTGTCCCATCGAATCGGAAAGCTGAACGCTAGGCTTTTCAATTGTGCTAGAGCCACTCCACTCTGTGCGGAGCTATGTATGTGCCGGGAGGAGTACAGGACCACTCACTTCAGACCGGTCTGATTTTTAACTTCCATATTGAAATCTCAAATATACAATTTCTGACTAACAGTATGGACTTTGTGCAAAAACCATATTGCAAAAAAAAAAAAAAAAAGCTTTACAATCTTGTACTAAAATGTGTGGCGCAGGGATAAAAGTTCCTGCCCCCCACTTGGAGACTAGAAGTCCTCCATGGTAAATTTGGAGAAAAAGAAAAGGACCAGCATTGCTTCCAATACTTCAACCTGTGTGTTTTTGGTTAGATTTCAGGAAAACTTAGTCGTACCTGTAGAACAGAGGGTTGGCTAAAGCACATACAAAGCTTGAACAAGCCTGAGCACTGGCTACTGAAGTCCACTGAAACCTTAGGTCTAAGGGCAACTGATTGACATCCGCTAGTTTGAAAATCCTTGTGCAACTTAGCGGCAGTACAAAAATTTACATTGCCACAGCTGTGGCAGTAAGCTATCACACTGTTGCATGCATATAGCACTCTTCCTCTGAACACCACCTATAACTTTCAGCCTTTCTCTCACTCACAAAATATTATCCTGCTATCCTTGGCAGCAGTCTCATGGCTTTAGGCTAATTTAAGCTTAGGTGAACAAGTGTGTGAAATGTCACTCAACTAATGTATTTTTCTACTGAAAATAAGTGTTGACACGAGTTCGCTGAAGCATAAATAAGCCATTCTTCTCCTGACTTAAGATCCCAGTGTGTTGCCGTTCATTCTCTGTTGGAGGCTGTGGAGAAGGTGTTTAGGCAAGTAGTCCCAGGAACTAGATAGACGATCTCTGTGTTTGAGTGCTGCTTCCATACAGAACCTGATAACAAGACAAATGGTATTGAGTCAGAACCTTTTGAGAATGTAAAATCTAATGCCACTTCTCTCAATCACTGCATTACAGTACATCTGCAGCAAGTACTCACCGGACTAATGATTTGGGCTGAACACTGAAAGCGAGCAACTCATTGCTGTGGGCCTGTAGGACAAAAAAAAAGAAGATTAGGGAAGCAAACACTGTAACCTACTGAAGAAAGTGAAAATGATTTTTGTATTTGCTTTTAATTATAATGTGTAACTCACAGCTGTATGGTGAGATAACAGGTTGTTGGCACAACCACCAAAGACAAACACCTCCCCATCTGTACCAGGACATGCTGTGTGCCACAACCTGAAGCATAGAAAATGTAATAAGCACCATCTCCCGTCCGCATCTCATGGTACATAGAATATCTAAACGCGTGAATCTTATTATGATATATGATGATATATGATTATATGATATTTTTTTGCGGCTTACACCTTTTATTGGTTTTTTGAAGGGACAGACAGTAGGCTGACAGGAAACAGGAGAGAGATGGGGGAAGACATGCAGTAAAGGCCGTGTCGGGCTCGGGAGTCGAACCCGCGGCACACTGCGACTGGAATCTATTACCAGTCGGGTGCCCAGACGGTTACGCCACCGCCTGGGCCTCGCGTGAATCTTTTTACAATGTTATTTTTCAGAAAGTAAGCCATTGAGGGTTAAAATGGGTCTTAATGCTTCCAACTAGAGTAGAATTATTAATGTTTTGTACAAGTGTCCATGACAAAGAAAATATATGATGTGGAGACAAAGACTATTATTATCATTATTATTGAAGGTGGTAACAGTCCATTTGCTCAGTACAATATTTCGGGGGCATATTTAGAATGTGTGCAGGCTTGAGTATGTTGAATCTAGTTTGCAATTAATGATTTAGTTGACAATGAAATAAAATGGCGATAGTATCCAGTGTGGGGCAGACGGCCTGTCACAGCCAGATTTGGGAGAGCAGCAAAATGAGACTTTCGTGGTTGTTTTCGTCTCAGATTTAGTCCGACGGAGCGTCACAGTACAACTATGGGGACACAAAAGCGACACAAAAGTAGGACCCAGAAGTATCTCTGGAGGGGGTGCTCACGTCACGGCTAAAATACTGAATAGCAAAAGTTATACCAAGCAGGCAAGCACACAAACATGCGTTTAATAAAAAAAATAGAATTACCTGGGGCTTGTTGTGTGACTGTGGTTGAATGGCTTCCACTCATTCGTACTCACACAGTACAGCCAAGCGTCACCTTTAAGACAGTAAAATGTAAATAAGTGAAATCTAACGGTTTACAAGCAGTGTGGGCTATAAACTATAAATCTGCCACTTTAATTAGCCTTGGACTCACTCAACGTCTCTCTGCCTGTGGTGAAGCCTCCAAAGAGGAAGATATAGTCTGAAGACACAGGGGTGAATGAGTGCCAAGATCGTCCCGCTGGACCATTCTGGGGAACACTCCTGCAAGGAGTCAGAACCGAGGCTTGGCATTAGGGTTAATGGTGATGGAAGGTAATGGTCAAAAAGGACAGACTTAAAGGAGTTAAAGTTCTAGAATTGCTAATAGACTGATGCAAGTGACACTTACATTTCATGCCACTCCCATGTGTCCATATCAATGTAGTACAGGTCATTTAGTCTGAAGTCCTATGGACAGAACAAGATCTTTTGAGTGATTGACCTTATTGATTGAGTGATGACCTTATTCTACCCACCACTTAATTTTGTGGTGGGTAGAATAAGGAAGCCAGCTAAATATGGAAACCTAATTTATATACTATATCATAATAGTTGATGTGCTTTGTAATGGTTTATTGGACCATCTCATTCTCAAATAACCGATGTGGGCCTAAACATCGGTTGTGTTGGACCTATTAGGATGGATATTACAACCACATTTTCAGTATTATTATTGAACACTTGGTGGCGGGCTTGAGTGACAGCACTGGGTGTGTATTTAGAGGATCACACAGTGATGGGCTAGACACAGGCAATGGGGAGCTCACACTGTTCCTACCAGCAGATATGACAGGAGTACAGAATTTCTACACAAATATGCATGGTATGTTTATTTCAACTGCACAACTTAATTAAAAAAAAATCTGCTACTGTTTTCTGTGTCTACTGCGTATGATCACTCCCACCATACATGCGAGGTAACGAGCCAAAGACAATAGGACATTGGAAGGTGAAAATTGGCCGTTACCAAGTGTTTTTGCTTACCTTATATCGTCCTCCAAACACATAACCTCTGTTGCCCACTGAAGCACATGCATGGGCAGCTCTCGGGGATGGAGTGTTCCCCTACATGAGAAAATTGTGTTTCAATTAGATTTATAATTCCACCATAAGATACCCATCCATGTGACCATGGAAATAATTTGATTATTAAAGCTTTTGTCTCACTTCATAGATGAAAATTTGAATTTGTGAACAGGTGTGATGTTGGCTGTACCGTGGTAATGGGCTGGCTCCATGTACCACTCTCTAGGTCTAAGAGGTGAAGATGGTTGTTCCATCCACGCCTAGGGCTGTCCCACTGTAGTGGAACACATACAAAATCTTCATTTTACAATTCATCATTGTGTCCATTTATTTAATGAATTTTTAAATGGATTCCTAAATATAACAAATTATGTTTCAGTTCAAAATATGACGAGTATATTTGTTAACGCACCACAAATGAGGATGTCTCGTCAAATTCAAATATGCCCCGATAAGCTCCTTGTGCAGCATAGCCATAGCCCCCGAAGAATATTAACCTGACACATGAAAATGACAAATGTGAGGGGGTAAAAAAATGGCTTTATTATCAAGAACGGCTGCCAGCAGCACCTGCTCCCTCCCCATACTGTGCAGGAAATCCCAGAATGACTAGCATTTTGCTCCTTCCTTGTTCAAAGTAATCTCGCCCCACTAATTGAAAGCCCTGAGCCCGTTTATCCGTTCGCCTTCTCCTACCAAACCACACTGTTTGCACAAATCTCGCCAAATACCTACTGCATGCCTGTCCAGACATAACGCACTATGTTGCATCCACGCAACTGTCATAATTACTGTCGTTTGCATGAAATATTATTGCGCCACATTTCACGGTGATGCAAATTACATCACATTTTAGGCCACTCCCCTTTCCACCGCGCACACACAGCAGTACAGTGCGGCACAGTACAGTATGCTACAGTACGGTACAGTAAGGCCAGTCGGATTCTATTCTATTTAAGTGTGAAAGGAGCTCCCCACACTAGCGCTGAATCCTAACAACACAATATTAGTAATAATATTGTTGTATACTGCGGTTCTACATACTGCAGGTGAAGAAATCACATATTGAGGATTTAACGTTTGCTTTTTATGAAATAGCCTAGACTATTACGATTTAATGGAAGATGCTTCTGAGCATATTGCTAATTTGACAACTTCAAATGCCAAGAAAAAAGAAATGTCTGCAACACATTGAGAGCTTGTAGATAGGCTATTCTCACTGTGCAACAATTCTTCAATAGAAGACATGCCAGCTGCTATGGAATCCAAATGACTGAAATCAGTTATGGCGACTGAAAACTTTAATCCAAGGTGCATCTCAGGTCCACTGGCAGGCTATTTTAAGAACTTGACAACTTTGCATCCTTAGCACAGGCTGGTCTGAATAAGCTGTTGTCACCTTTAACAAATCTCTTAGTTCTCTACATTTGGCAAAGATTCATGTCTGCATAAAAACAGACAAAACAAAACTTAGTTATACTGTGCGTTTACTCTATTTTCATTCCCCTAATCTCTCACCTATTTCGCTGGACCCAGCATCCAAGTTTGTCTTTACAGGATGGAGGGAGTCCCTTCAGATCCCTCATTTCCTCCCAGACTAGGGAGGCAGCTCTCAGGTTCAGACGATAGATCTATGTAACACAGTACAGATCAGATGATAAAACCTGTATATAAACAGCAAACTCACATTTGCATTCTAATTGGCTAGTACGTTTTGTTAAATTCCATATTCACATTTTGCTCTTACTTCATCATACTCAGGGGTAGGGGGTTTCCATTCCAACCACACAAGCTAAATTGCTGCTGCGCAATTATGGTCGATTATATAAACTTTACCCGGTTTGTGTTTCCTCTGGCGTGATGTCCCCCAAAGAGATACAGCACTCCATCTAAACACACTGCACAGCTGCCGGACATGGACGTATGCAGAGCTCCAACACTTAAATGCTTTGTCCTGTAAATATATATGGATAATCAGCTTCCATGCACATTAATTGAACTAATTATGTTTAATGTGTGCGCTAGACTAGTTGCTATTATTCTGTCAACGGAAGTATGAATATTATTACCATACTCCAGTCTCCATATTGTATGCCCAGATCTCATTTCTTGGCAAGTATAAGTCGAGGAATCCAAGGGATTGCGCATTCTTGATGAGTTAGGGAAATAGAACATTGTTCAGATAATTAAATGAATACATGAAGTCAAACTACCGCCTATAGTGTATCCTACTGAATAAGTAATAAAACTCTTGAGGACATAATGTGATTTAACTGATCCGTACCTTGTAACCACCCCAGACATACATGTGATTCCCATCAGCCACTGCAACATGACCACTGCGTTCTGCAGGGTAGTCAAGCTCATAAGTCTCAGACTCCGTATCGATTGGCTGGTCATCCTCCACCTCTTCCTCATCTTCTTCCTCATCTTCTTCCTCCTCATCAGCTATCAAGTCATTGAAGTCAAATATGTCTTCCACACTATCACTCACACTTTCGTCATCACTTTCCCCAGCTGCAGCAACGTCTCCGATGTCCTCCATCTCTGCCACGGTTAGCTACATGGGAACAGAGGATTAAAGCAGTGGTTCTCAACCTGTGGGTTGGGACCACCAGGGGGATCCCCACATGCAATCTTTGAAAATAGCTGATCTACAAGCTCACAATCATATTTTCACAATATGTATCTGTGGTACCGTAAAAACAAACATCTACTGCCTCAACTTGTCTGGGTGATGTGGGTGGGGGTCTCTCGTTAAAATATGATTATTTTTGGCGATCACAGGCTGAAAAGTTTCAGAACCACCATTTTAAGTTGACACAGATACAGTGGGTTTGTTGACTGTTTCTGGACTGGTCCATAGGGGAGAACTCTTAATGCTATGGAGCACAGCTACTGTAGTTAAGAGGGAAACTCTGGATATCCAAGAGGATCCATATAGCCCAAGTTCATCCCCACCATTCACTGTCTGTCTGTCAGGCCCTCTTCTCGACTTAGTTTAGAACACGTAACAACCTCACCACCCACCAACTAACCACGTGCACATATCCGCCTGGGTGACAGCAGACTGCAGTGCTGGCCGAGCGCTGGCGCTTTGGCATGGGGGGGGGGTCAGATCAACATATGTAATGAATTCTGTACTGGCCATATATAGAGCGTGTCTTGAGTGTACAGGGTTTAATCCGGCCCTGCATATATGGAGCATGTCACAAGGCGTGACAGACGGACTGACTGACACGTTTTCATAAACTTGGTCACCAAAGATTATAGCTAACAATTGGCATGTGTTGTGATTAGTTACCCAGCACCTATCGCAAGGCACCTGCCAATTGTGTGCCCCAAACATTTGTGCTTCCCTGGTCAATTGGTGATGATGACGTTTGTGATCATCGTCCGGGGTCCATGGGGCCACGTGGGCCGTGGCCCAGTCTAACTTCAACAACAAAAGATAGCCTACTTTGGCAGCCCTTGCGCATGCAAATGTATGTTTAGTAGCAAACTACAGCATGCAAGCCGCCTTTGTTTAAATGGTCCCCCATTAGCACGTCGGCAAAATCTCACTCCACGTCTTTGGAATTATTTAATGGGTGAGTACAAACGGAGCATTTATCACATTTATGCCGCCGTTCTGCCGCTGCAACCTTCTATGGCTCCGTTATGTGGAATACTGTACCACTACCAACTGTATACACAAACATTCTAGGGCTAGTAATAAATGGGAACCTTTTCAGTCAAGTTAAGAGCTCACCTGAAAGACACTGGGTTCGATTTTGCTAAGTTTGACGTAAAGAAACAAAATCCGCCTATAATGTCGCGGGCCGCCGTGTTTAAAGAGTTATAGATAACTAATAAAGCTCAAATAATGAGCCCGGATCGATCAACATACTTGCTAACTCACAACAGCTCAGCTGTTCGCTCATCATGGCTCATGCCCTCACCACACAGCATGTTTTTGTTGGCTGAATTGTGTATTTATCTTATGTATTACAGCAACATAGTTATGTCACTACCATCGCCACGAAACAACAGTGCATCTAAAACTGGTGATAGGCTATTTGTTCGTGTCTATATTTAGGCCTTACCTTTTTATGATGTTTGCTATGCTGCAGATTTCTACGTCGCTACGTCTATTTCGCTACGTCGCTAGATGTCCATCCAGGGGCCTGGCAGGCCGGATGTTGTTGTCTTATAACATCCGTCATTTGTGTGTGTCAAAATAATGGGGTCATCCCCATGTTTCCTCGTCCCTATGTTCCCTCAGCCCTATGTTCCCTCAAGTGTAATTAATAATTAATTATTATTATTAATTAATCAACTTATTAATAGTGTAATAAGTGTAGTAGTGTAATAGTGTAATGTGTGTAATAGTGTAATAAGTGTAACAGTGTAATTAGTGTAATAGTGTACTAAGTGTAGTAGTGTAAGTGTAATAAGTGTAGTAGTGTAAGTGTAATAAGTGTAATATTGTAATAGTGTGATAAGTGAAGTAGTGTAATAGTGTAATAAGTGTAGTAGTGTAATATAGTATAGTGTAATAAGTGTAACAGTGTAATAGTGTAATGGTGTAATGGTGTAATTAGTGTAATAGAGCCAAATTTGGCACATAGTTACATATTTGTTTGTGCTAAATTCAAATTGAGTATCTTAACTTATTTTAGCATCTGATTGATGGCATAAACATTTCATTGCATCATTAGAAATTAAAAAGGGGTTAACTATTTGTGAGAGTGTAACATGGAACCAAATGGTAAATTATCTTTGTTCCCTCAACAGAGAGAGAGTTGATCACAACTTAACACTAAAGTTGCCTTTATACTGTATGCTGAACAATTTCCAGCCATTTAAAAAACCTCACACCTGTGTGAAGTGAGCGGTGCAACTGTACATTAATTGTTATAGTTACTGTAACATCTAGATCCCCAGGAATGCGCCCATGGGGGCAGCGGTTGAGAAATTACAGAGTTACCGTTACCGTGTTGCAGCTTTCCGTGCTCGGACGGACAGACACAGGGACAGACATACAAAGTCGCACACATAGCTACGTAATGGAGCGGAGGCAATGCAAAAAATAATCTTAATATGGCGACCACTCGAGGGGTCGCGATCCCCATGTTGAGAACCCCTGGCAGAGAACATTTTGATCACGACTCCACATAACACTGAAGTTGCAATATGCAACTTTAGTGTAAGTAATATGCATAAACATTATTAATTTTAAGTTATTACACTATTACACTTTTAACACTACTACACTTTTAACACTACTACACTTATTACACTATTAAGACTATTAAACTATAATACTACTACACTTATTACACTATTACACTACTACACTTATTACACTTATTACACTATTACACTACTACACTAATTACACTATTACACTTATTAAGTTATTACACTACTAAACTACTACACTATTACACTACTACAATTATTACACTATTACGCTATTATACTACTACACTTATTAAGTTATTACACTACTACACTTATTACACTACTACACTACTACAATCATTACACTATTACGCTATTATACTACTACACTTATTACACTATTAGACTATTAAACTATTACACTACTACACTAATAATTACACTATTAAACAACTACACTTATGACACTATTACACTTATTAAGTTATTACACTATTACACTTAATAAGTTGATTCATTCATTAATATTATTATTATTTTTAATTAACTAATTCATTGATATTATTAATTGTTGTTTTAATTAATTCATATTATGAATTATTGTTATTAATTATTATTTTAATGAATGAATGAATTATTATTTTTGTTCAATTAATGAATGCATTAATTCATTAATTATAATGAATGAATGAATGCATTAATTAATTGATTAATTGATAATTATACTTGGTTGAGCGAACATAGGGCTGAGGGAACATAGGTACTTGCCCGCACAGAATACAAAACTCTTAGTCCTTGGGCCAAGTGCCCAGATATGACATGTCGGTACCGGAGAGGCGGCAAAGTTTAGTTGGGGCCATGGCTGCTGCTGTGGAGCTGAGGGCCCTGACATGCTGTGAATGCTGGACAACATAACGACATGCGACACATAATGTACTGTACAGTACGGCTCACCTTAACGACATGCAACACATAATGTACAGTACAGTACAGTACGGCTCACCTATAACGACATGCGACACATAATGTACAGTACAGTACGGCTCACCTATAACGACATGCGACACATAATGTACAGTGCGGCTCACCTATAACGACATGCAACACATAATGTACAGTACAGTACGGCTCACCTATAACGTCATGCGACACATAATGTACAGTACAGTACGGCTCACCTATAACGACATGCGACACATAATGTACAGTACAGTACGGCCATGGCTGCTGGGGGGCTGAGGGCCATGGCTGCTGGGGGGCTGGGGCCCATGGTCGCTGCTGCGCCTATAGAGCCCTGACATGCTGTGAATGCTGGACCCTATAGAGCCCTGAAATGCATTGAATGCTGGACCCTATAGAGCTCTGACATGCTGTGAACACTGGACCCTATAGAGCCCTGAAATGGCTGCTGGGGAGCTGGGGGCCATGGCTGCTGCTGGGGGAGTGGGGGCCATGGCTGCTGGGGAGTGGGGGCCATGGCTGCTGCTGGGGAGCTGGGGGAGTGGGGGCCATGGCTGCTGGGGAGCTGGGGGCCATGGCTGCTGCTGGGAGCTGGGGGAGTGGGGGCCATGGCTGCTGGGGAGCTGGGGGCCATGGCTGCTGCTGGGAGCTGGGGGAGTGGGGGCCATGGCTGCTAGGGAGCTGGGGGCCAAGGCTGCTGTTGGGGAGCTGAGGGCCCTGACATGCTGTGAATGCTGGACCCTAGAGAGCCCAGACATGCTCCTAATGTAAGGCTTGAATTCATACCTATTTAATTGAATCCTATAGAGCCCTGAATGCTATTTCAGAGCCCTATAGACCTACATGACGAAAGTGCTGGACCCTATAGAGCCCTGACATGCAGTGAATGCTGGACCCTATAGAAACCCTGAAATGCTGTGACTGCTGGACCCTATAGAGCCCTGACATGCTGTGAATGCTGGACCCTATAGAGCCCTGAAATGCATTGAATGCTGGACCCTATAGAGCTCTGACATGCTGTGAATGCTGGACCCTATAGAGCCCTGAAATGGCTGCTGGGGAGCTGGGGGCCATGGCTGCTGCTGGGGAGCTGGGGGAGTGGGGGGCATGGCTGCTGGGGAGCTGGGGGCCATGGCTGCTGGGGGAGTGGGGGCCATGGCTGCTGGGGAGCTGGGGGCCATGGCTGCTGCTTGGAGCTGGGGGAGTGGGGGCCATGGCTGCTGGGGAGCTGAGGGCCATGGCTGCTGCTGGGAGCTGGGGGAGTGGGGGCCATGGCTGCTGGGGAGCTGAGGGCCATGGCTGCTGCTGGGAGCTGGGGGAGTGGGGTCCATGGCTGCTGGGGGAGTGGGGGCCATGGCTGCTGGGGAGCTGGGGGCCATGGCTGCTGCTGGGAGCTGGGGGAGTGGGGGCCATGGCTGCTGGGGAGTGGGGGCCATGGCTGCTGCTGGGGAGCTGGGGGAGTGGGGGCCATGGCTGCTGCTGGGGAGCTGGGGGAGTGGGGGCCATGGCTGCTGCTGTGGAGCTGAGGGCCCTGACATGCTGTGAATGCTGGACAACATAACGACATGCGACACATAATGTACTGTACAGTACGGCTCACCTTAACGACATGCAACACATAATGTACAGTACAGTACAGTACGGCTCACCTATAACGACATGCGACACATAATGTACAGTACAGTACGGCTCACCTATAACGACATGCGACACATAATGTACAGTACGGCTCACCTATAACGACATGCAACACATAATGTACAGTACAGTACGGCTCACCTATAACGTCATGCGACACATAATGTACAGTACAGTACGGCTCACCTATAACGACATGCGACACATAATGTACAGTACAGTACGGCCATGGCTGCTGGGGGGCTGAGGGCCATGGCTGCTGGGGGGCTGGGGCCCATGGTCGCTGCTGCGCCGATGGTGGCGGTGGAGCTGGGGAGGGGGACTCCGGTCCGAAGGACCATGAAAGAATTGTATACTGTACGAAGGGGTTTGCTGGTTGTAGGCTATATCACCCTTACACCAGTGTGCCTATTAGAGAACCATGCAGGACCATAGTCGGCTTGTGGTTTCACATATATTTATTGAGGGTGACATGGAGTGATGATGGTTGAATTATATTAATGCATCAAGGTGGACACAATCAGGTTTCTACCTCTTCTCCCATTCAACATTTCTATTTTTCTTTTCTATTTTCTATTAACATTTGGGTGCACATTGATTTGGGTGACTATTGATAGGCTATGTACTGAAACAAGCTATTATGTGCATATAATATAATAAATAAATATAAATATAATAAAAGGCATTTGTGTTCCTGCTGTAGTATTCATGTTTCTAACTTCAGACAGCAGTAGTTGCAGAACATGTGAACCTATTGTTACATTCTAGGACTGAAATGTCTCCGATTTGAGGTATAGTGCAGCATTTTGGCCACAGAAAGAGTAATCTTCAAGATAGAGAGGTCATCTTGGGCTTAAATTGAAGCTTAAGGATATGGGAAGTTTTCTATATACAAGTGAGGCAGTTATATTCACCCTAATGTGCTGGAAAATAACCATCTTTGTTGTTATTTGTTAAACGGACAGTGTATATTTTTGTGTTTCTGAGGATGATGTAGGTCATATTTAAGAATACAATGGTAGATAGCCCCAAAATCCTATTCTGATACTTACCCCTAAGTGTCAAGATAATACATGACAAATTTTAGACTACCAAGTCGATTTTTGTAATTTTAGTGAATTAATGTATGCCTTTACACAATTTCGCCAGAGCCATATACCAAAAAGGGGGGTTTGAGGTGATAACCACTAAAAAGCTGCCAGTCAGCAAGGTCTATCATATCAAAACCTAATCTAGGGATGTATAGGAATAAAAAAATCACAACTAAACTTTGCCGCCTTTTCGGTACCGATATCTCGTCCGGCCCAAGGACTATCTGATGCTGGCATTCAAAGCAACCAAAGGTATGGCTCCCCCATATCTTGCAAGTATGATCGAACCCTACAAACCCTCCCGCTCACTCAGATCAGCCAACGCAGGGAAGCTGGAAGTACCCTCACTAAAAACGCCGGGACAACGCTCCACACGTCCCAAACTCTTCTCCCTTCTGGCTCCAAAACTGTGGAATGCACTTCCCATTGCAGTCAGAACTGCAGCATCACTCCCAATCTTCCGCCGTAGTTTGAAAACCCACCTTTTCAGACTCCATCATGGCCCATAGCACTTACCCCACCCCCTTAGATAGCAATCCTGTAGACTTAGATAGCATTTGATACAGACTTATAGCATGTTATGTAAACAGCATAAGTGCATTGTATGTAGTCATAGCACGTCATAGTACATAATGTATATCATAGTAGTATAGATGTATAGCTTATTTCATTATAGATATTCCACTGTTACTTTCTTAGCTTACACATGTTTCATGATAAATGTTTTTATGTGATGTATTCCCCATGCTTTTTGTTCTTGCTTAATGTAAGTCGCTCTGGATTAAGAGCGTCTGCTAAATGCCTAAATTGTCTTGTTTATGTTGTAAATGTATTACTCAAAATCAATCTAAAATAAAGGGATCGTAGTCTATGTAGAAGAGCCGCCATTGGACTGGCCCTTTTACATGGGGTTTGCACTGTTATTTATGTTTTTATTGTGTATTGTGGAGCACCCCCAACCTAAGTTTTTCATAATGCATGTACTTGCACATCTGTGTGAGTGTGACAATAAACATCTTGAATCTTGAACATTGGCCAACCTAAAAGTACTACTCGAGTACTACTCGAGTAAAAGTAAAATAATTTCTCTTGGAAATGTACTCGAGTAAGAGTAATAAGTATAAAATAATAATAATACTCAAGTAAAGTACAAATCCGCAGAATCCATTACTTAAGTACATTTACTCAGTTACTGTCCACTTCACATTATGCAAATTAATCAGTGCGGAATCCACGCCTTCGTTTTGACTGACATCCACGGAGACCAATCGTTGGACTCAGAAGCCCTCCGTTGCTGTCCAACCATAGACATCTATGTGTCCAACTACATTTGGGGTCGATTCACACTGCAGTTTACATATCTGGCGTAAAGCGGATACGGAAACAGTTTGTGCACGTGCACGTATGTGAATTTGGAAGTTACCGGATACAGTAGCCGGGCGCTAAACCGGAAACCAGTGGAAAGCCTGTTGTCTCCAATCAATCACGCGATAATTCGAGAGGACCTGCGGTGGAGTGGAGTGGCTGCCCAGTGCCTTTGTGTTGACATTTTCGTGGACTGAGAGAGGTAGTATTAAACTGTAATTATTTTTCCACGTGTAGAAACAATGCGTGTGGCTGTAGAAATATCTACCCTAAATTATTTTTCCAATTTATTAACGGAAAACCGACTAGAAAACCAACCTAATTATATCTTTATCATGTCACACCTGCTACTGTGCCACAGCTGCTGCTAGCCGAGTCTCATTGTTAGCCCCTTGAATAACGGTAGCTAACATTAGCTAACGGGCTAAAATGAAGATCAATTAAGATTAATTTCTCTAGGGCAAATAAAATCCGATTTTGACATTCGTGTTCAGTCCTCTGACTTAATGCCCAACCGCCATGTTGATTTGGCTGATACCGTTATTAGTGTCAACAACAGCAGAGAGAACGCAGAGGCTAATGCATTATATTGATCATAGAAAGTGTTAGCTAGAATGCTAGCTAACGCTAGCCAACGGTTATTGGTCAGGCCAGTAAGTCCAAATTTCATTAACAGGAATCAGTGTTACAAATACCTGTAATCGCAGAGCCAATGTAAACATGTGCGTACGTCCGTACTTTACCAACTGCAACTGATGTGTAGCCACTTTTTTAACGTTTAAAATATATGATTGACGGTTTCTTTCTCTCCTAATCTGTTCTTTTTTACATTTAAATAAAACATATTTTCTTTTCATTCTCCTATAGCTCTCTGTGTGTAGAGGTTGTGCTAAAGGACCACTTTCCTACTTATCTTCATATAATTGGTATTTTGTCCTCATCCTCACAATGTTCATGATAAAATACCACAATTTATTTCTACTCACTCAGTCTGTGTCTCATAGGATGGCTGTGGGCAGTTCAGAGAAACCCTTCCACAGGTGACATCATAGTTAGGCAGATTATTTTTAAACAACATTTTAAATTATTTGTAATAAACATATATATTTAGATCTTTATTATTGTGAGAACGATGGCTTCCATTTTCGCATTGCAACTTTTCAGGAATAGAAAGTCAGCATAGAAAGTCAGCATTAGCTTTGATGTCACTTGTGGACGAGTTTCTGAACTGCCCACAGCCCTCCTATGAGACATAGACAGACAGTGTTTTTAAAAAAGGCATTCTTATCATGAACACCAATTAGGTTGAAAAGTGGTGAAGTGGTCCTTTAAGGATGCTTGTATATGGTTGAGTCTCTCAATGTGGCTTATACTGTTTAAATAAATGTAAACCATGGCTCACATCTTCTGTTGTTTCACACTATGCTCTGTTTTTAGTTGAAACATTGAGGACAATAGAAATGGCTTTTTTTGGAAACACGTCTTCTACAACTGCTGGTTTAAAACGTTAAAAAATAAAATAAAAAGGGCAACACAGCTATCAAGGTCTAGGACTAGGACGTTAGAGTGAGTAGTTATCTCCGAAATGTTATAGAACCTATTAATGGCCAACATCTTTTTATCTGTTATTTCGATTATAACAATGTCTGTAATTCTGTCTCTATTTCTTAGCGTTTGAATGGATATTACCAGGTGCACGGAGAAATGGGTAAAACAAGACATGGTTATTGTACCATAGAGCCCTCATTTCATAAATTCATGACATTGACATAACATTCATGCACATTTTTTTCATAGCACATCTGTTATAGCTGCCATTCTATTGTTTGGAGTCTGCATCCCCCCAGAACTACTAAATTGTAGCCTTTGCAGCAGTTGCATCAGTCCCTATCAATGGAATGGCTTATACTAGAGAATCAGGCTTTATAGTTTAAATTCAACAATTTATAATACATCTTGTAATAATCGCAAGGCATTTGCAGGGTTCCAAATTCCAATTCACCCATATTCTGTTGTAGCTTGCCTTTTTTATATATATTTGTTTTTTTGTGAATTCAGTCTGCATGAAAAGACAAATTGTGATTATGTAAATGTCCATATTTCTTAACAACGTTCACACTTCACCATATTTTTTTAAAGGAAATGTATTTTATATTTCAACTAGTCTTTCCGTCATCTTCTTTTGTTGTGGCCTGATTGTGCAACTCTCGAATACATAGACCCTTAGGTCATCATTTTGTTTTCAATCGTTGGATATCTCATGTCTGTTTGTTCTCTGCTTCTACAGGAGAGGCCTCCGACATCCATGATGTTGTCCTCCAGTAAGAAGAATTCAGATCCTGGCTCCTCTTCCTCCTCCTCTTCATCATCTACAGGAGCAGCAACAGTGGAGAGAGCCTCAGGCCCTGATGCTCAGTCTGGACCGTCAGCCTCTGCTGCTGGCCCTGCGGATGTTAAAAAGAAAGAGCGGGCATCTCCCAGTGGGGAGCCTGGTGGGCCTCCTATGCCCCATCCAGCAGGCCCCGGGGGGATGGACCAGGACTCTGCTGAAGTCCGCAGGACCAGCCGCCGCAAGCGGTCAAAAGTAAGCGTCCTATAAATCCTTTGCCTCTATACTTAGAAAGGGCTTACTAGAAATGTCATGATACAATGATTAATTGCAAACATTTATTACAAACGCAGCATGTCAGCAATGAATATATGTGCAGTCTATCTGCAATGCTTATATACAGTACATGAATATGAATTCGTTATCTGTCTATCAACAGTTATCCATGGATCCGAAAGCTTGCAGATCGGCTATTTGCACTACTTTTTGACACTGTAATACCACAAAGTCTACAATTTATTATTTTATGGAAAAAAAAACATACAAAGATGAAATGTGGTGATACAAGGTTTCTGCCCGACTATGGGTATGGTATGTTAAATGTAACAAATAAAAGTGAGCAGTGATACAACAAAAATACATCGCATGGATGCACCTGGGACGTCTTCCAACATCATACCCCTCACTCAGGCGACCCAGCCGCGGTTGATAGAAACCCGACTTACGTCCCAGTAGCTACCCTTGATCAGTCCATCAGGGAAATGAGCAAGGCCACACAATCCGTTGCTCCGGAACTACTCTGCCGGTACTGGGAGAACCAAAATCTGGCACGTGGAAGGACTAGGCTCTGTGGGTTGACTCCTGACCGGGCCCCTCCTAAGTCTCACCGCACTGCATTCAGGAGTGGTGGATTATAATGGCCCTCCTAAAGGCCTCACCAAGGTTTGTTGGGCTTCCTCCTCACGGGGGACACAGGCTGGGGCGCTAACCCATACTGCTCACCTGGGTGCCGTCTACATTCCGGCTGTCACCCGTTTCTCCGGTGGTCACCAGACTATACCTGGTTGTCACAGTCTATTCCTATGAGTCACTATAAATAGAGTTAACTAAAAAATACATCGCATGGATGCACCTGGAACGTATCTTCAGTGATGTTTCCTGAGGTCAACGGGGTTTCGGGTCTACTACTATTGTGCATTTCTGACAGTGCAAGCAAATATTGATGCCAGTATGGTCCTTTTAGATGTGTGTGGTGACTGTAGATGTATTGCACATTATAATGCACTATCATTTTAACATTTCAGCATTGTCAGCAAGTCAGTTCCTCACCTGCCTCCTTCCCAACCAGCTGACCGTGGACTAGGTTTTAATGGCGCTTTTATTGTGCCTCTTGTTGCAGGTGGAGTACCGCGAGATGGACGAAAGTCTCGCCAATCTGTCTGAGGACGAATATTACTCGGAGGAGGAGAGGAATGCAAAGGCTGAGAAAGAGAGGAAGCAGGTTGTCCCTCCTCCACCCCCACCGGTGGAGGAGGAGAATGACAGTGAACCAGAGGAACCCTCTGGTGAGACTGAATCTTAGTCGGTTGAGGCAGATATACACCAATAATAACTTGCCTTACCATAGTAGCACAGCATATGTAGAGGAGAGGATTTGTACAATCATAAGTGTGTATTTTCAGGTGTAGAGGGAGCTGCCTTCCAGAGTCGTCTTCCACACGACCGTATGACATCCCAGGAGGCCGCCTGCTTCCCTGACATCATCAGTGGCCCACAACAAACGCAGAAAGTTTTTCTCTACATCCGCAACCGTACGGTAAGCGCACACACACATACAAAACACATTAATTCATTTGCCTTTTATTTTATGACCCTGGCCTACTGGGACCATAGCAAAAATACAGGGGAGACACAGTTTAAACTAGAACTGCACTGTGTCGAATGCCTACTTGCTTGTTGCACACTAGTAGGTAATTAATGACCTACTAGTGCGCAAGCAGAGCGTGCAAGTACTGTCGACCGCTACAAACAAACTGTCAAATCACAGCTTCTCTGTGAAGGAATGTTTGAAATGTTGAATTATTAGATTTAGCTATTTGCTACCTACCTACTTTATGCATGTAAAAAAGTAGTATTATGAAGTATGGTACAAGTTTCTACCTATAAAATAAATACAGTTTTATCGATTTAGAATTATTCTGGATCCCTTTTTAGTTTCTCAAAGAAAAATAAATCATCAATATCCGATGAAAAAAAGGTATATAAACTGAAATAAAATGTTATCACGTATACAGTATAATTATTTATTTTAAATTGCTTTAAATTTACTTAATCTTGGACTATAGTGATATTAATACTAAATGCCTCTATGTATATGTAATTTGTAAGTTGATTAGTGGTATACTGTGTTTACTTTGCGCCACTTTTGATGCGTCCCAGCATATGACGTCAGGGTATAACTGGTATAACTAGCTCTCAATGATGACGTAATAAAGATGTGGATTAAAGGACCCAATGCCTTCGATGCTGACGTATATGTCGATCAGTGTCTGATTGGATTAAAGGAAATGCCTCTATGATGTATATGTAATTTGTAAGTTGATTAGCGGTATACTGTGGTTACTTTGCGCCACTTTTGATGCGTATGACGTAATAAAGATGTGGATTAATGGACCCAATGCCAGAGTGTAATTGGTTTTCGATGGTGACGTAATGACGATATGTTTTAGTGTCTGGAGGATTAAAGGTAATGCTCCTATGTATACATGACCATGTATGTAATCTGGCACCACTGCCGTATCAGGCACAAGTAGTTATTACGTCATTTGCTGGGACAGTGCATACGCAATTACGCATTGAATATCGTCCTGGGCGAAACTAATACTTGCGTGCTCAGCTTGCACAAGTAATAAACTAGTATTTATTAAATAAGTAATGGAACAAATAATAAATAAACAGACAGACAGGGTGTGGAGATGAGTAGTCTGTAGTGTAGTGCATGTATGCATAAGTGGGTGAGTTGCAAAAGTCACACAAGTTGCAGAGGACTGAGGAATCAGCCATCAAAGTCATCTACAGGGAAGCCTCCCCTACTCTGGGTGGGGCTTCTTTCGTTTTATGGGAGTTGAGAGTAGTCACATTGTAATACAGACCGAATACCCCATCTCAGCAGCCTCAGAGGCTTGACTCTAATCATTAGACTCCCTACCCACACCTCCTAAAATGGCTTTTTTAGCGAGACAAATCAGGAGAAAATCTACTTTATCTCTATCCCAGCAACACACTCTTCTGAAGTGTCTCTGTCCATCTGCAGTCTGACGGACGACCCGTGGAGGGCTCTGGCCCCATATTTAATTATTTTACTGCCAAGTACGAACATTTTCTTACCCACCCCCCATAGACCTCCATTCAAAGTAGGATCTTTAATGCATCATGCTCATATCTCTGAAACTACGAGTGCTGTCCGTGGTTTTGCCTAGCCATCCGAGGTTTGGATGTAATTTGTGATTTTGTACCGCATTGCTCCCGAACGTTTCTGGCGAAAGGTAAACGGCTTGAGCTAATGCTAATAGTATACAAGAAGTGATGAACGGCACTGTGAATGCGTGAAACCGGCCTAGGATCGCTAAAGAAGGAAAGGCCAAGCAAAAAAAAGAAAATCAGCGATCCGGTTTGATATCAATAATAAAGCTTCTATGACGGAACATTCCGCCAGAAGCGGTTGTCTGTTGGATTCTACTGTATATGGCAGAACGTTCTGTCACAAGCAGTTTTTGTGTTAAAAGGTTTGATATATGATTGCATGTTTACAAGTAACACAATATTATGATCTTCTCCAGCTCCAACTGTGGCTGGACAACCCGAAGATCCAGCTGACCTTTGAGGCCGCAGCACAGCAACTCGAAGCTCCATATAACAGTGAGTTCTAGAGCCAGATTTATTTTGTCATTACCCCTCAAATGTGGTTATCAAACAAGGATATAACTTTATTGTTCAAATTTTACACCAATGCATTGAAACGGTGAACTTCCCTGGGAATTGTATTATAAATGACTAAATAAAATCTATTATTTAATTTATCTTGTGCCTGCGTACGTGCTCGCTCGCTCTCACTGTTTTTCCCATTTCCAAAAGAGGATTCCAGACATATAGGCATTTCAATCCAGCTCTAATCTACTATGTTTATTTCCTAGGTGATGCTGTGCTGGTCCACAGAATACACAGCTATCTGGAAAGGCATGGGCTCATTAACTTTGGCATTTACAAGAGGGTCAAGCCATTACCTAGTGAGTGAACTCATTGACACCGCACCACTTTACTTTGTTTTGATCTACCATAGAGAAGTAGACATCTGAATCGAGGAATGCAATCTGTTCCTAATACTGTGTTCCCTGCAGCTAAGAAGACAGGGAAGGTGATCATCATTGGAGGGGGTGTTTCTGGCCTAGCAGCAGCCAGGCAGTTGCAGAGCTTTGGAATGGATGTGACAGTTCTGGAGGCCAGGGTAGGTCACCTGCAGAGGCAGTCACACACAAATGTTGGATCACGACTAGCCTCGGTACCCAAGCTTTTATTTTTGTTCGCATTTGTCTAAATTTGTCTCCAAATTTGGTGATGTCAGTGTTATAGAGACACACGCGGACTACAAATTTCACGCCCCCAAATGGGATAGTGTCCCCACTTCTGGTCCGTTAGAACGGTGTACTGCAGGCCAGCCCATAGAAGTCCATTGAAATTCAACTGTAGTTAACCTACTTTTAAAATAATACAAAATTAACTGAAGACTACTGCATATTGATTTTAATTAAAATATGTTTCCAAATGTATGAAAAACATTCACAGTTTTCACACCTTTTTACTCCCCACCAGAGATATAGAATTGATCTTTGGATAATCTTTTCTGACCCAATGTTTTGTCTAGAGCATATCTTATAAGTTATTACCAACCATGGATTGCCCTGCAATACTTTGCCTTAGGTTAATGTATCGTCTCAGGTGTCTACATAGACCTCTGAGAAAGAGACCTTGTGACATTGGCTATATATTTGTTTTCATACAGGACCGTGTTGGAGGCAGAGTGGCTACATTTAGAAAGGGCAACTATGTGGCTGATCTGGGGGCAATGGTGGTGACAGGACTGGGTAAGCGATTTACTGTATGATATCAATCACAGCATGAATCAAAGCATCCATTAGAGACGACACAAATACTTTCTTTGGTCACAGAGGTCTTGCAGTTAATGACACCCCTCCATAGAGGGCAGAATTATCCACTAAATGATGTGTTCAACTTGATGTGTCTGTCTGTGCTCAGGAGGGAACCCCATGGCAGTGATCAGTAAGCAGGTGAACATGGAGTTGGCCAAGATAAAACAGAAGTGTCCACTTTATGAAGCCAATGGCCAGGCTGTAAGTATCGTGTTCATTATCAGTGATTACACCCTTTTTAATTTCACGGACCACCTTGTATGAAATGCATTAGGTCCATTTTGCCCTGGAACCATCTCCACAACCTCTGGGGTCCCAGACCCCACTTTGAGAACCTGTGCATTAAATTCTATGGTCTTTTGCCTCTTAACCGCTATCCCACTAAGGTCAGGCTCCTCGGTGCATATTTTCATCAGACTTAAAGGAAAATTCCATGCTAGAAGGCTTTCTTACCTTTCAATTGCATTGTAATTGAATGGGGCTATGGGGTGTTAAGCTAATTTGCTTATTTCCATCGAAATAAGTAGTAAAGTGGGCCGCTTGGGATATTATTTACATTATGAAGAGAGGATATATACAAAAAAATAAAATAATTTTGAGCGATGGAAATAAGCGAATTAGCACAACATCCCATAGCCCCATTCAATGCAATTCATTTAGGGCTTATGGTAGGGGAAATGGCCAATAAGGGGCTTTTGCACAAAATAACACCTCTTTGGTGGGGACGTAACGACTACAAAGAAAGGTAAGAAAGCCTTTTAGTATGGAATTCTCCTTTAAGTATTTCACGCTCCAGCTATTGATCAGTTTCACCTTTAAACGGGCTGAAATTGTGATCTAGTACTTAATGTTTATTGATTAAATCGATGAGTTTGAACTGTTGCACCCCGTCCCCTAGAGTCATTAACCAAGTTATTTTTAAAATACCATGATTGAACCAGTTTTGGCTGATGCTCATCTAAAAACAAAGTCCTGTTTCTTCATTGCTTGGTAGGTGACAAGAGGCTAACAGTAACTGCAAGCCTGCATGTGATTTGTGTACTCCTTAGCTAATTTCAAATGTGTGTGGGAGCGGAAACTATCTGTTGAATAACTGCATTTGTTATGCTAGTTATATTGGTCCACCATTGGGGACAAATGGCTCTGCAATCAACTAACCACAAGTTAATGAAATGTCATGCTGCCAGCATAGCAGTGGCTTCATGCAACATATTTATCTAACAGTCTTTTAGCCGGATCCATTTGTTGTTTACATCCTTAATCAGACAGCGTTTACGCATAGTATAGGGAGATGTACCTCACAGTCACAGCACCTCAGTGCAATGTTAAACATGGTGTTTACGAATACGTAGACAAGAATGACCTCACACTCACAGCATATAAGTACAATGTTAAATGTTTCATGCAGTATAGAAGAGACTTGCCTCACATGAGTCTAGAGCTCTCCTTCAGACCCGTTGTCTGTCCCCAGGCAGAGACCTGGTGCTTGTTCTTTCCACATGTTACAAAAACAAAATGGAGGGTGGGTTCAGTTAACTGCTTGGCCTAGCGTGTCATCAACAACAGCTCTTGTACAGAACAGAAAGCGGATGTAGGCTAATGCCATTGGATTGGACATTAACAGTGTTTTTCTTCCTCGGTTTCTGTTCCGTCCGTCAGACGGCAGCAGCAGTAGATGTTTAGGTTCATATTCAGGCCATTCCCATTGAAGTTGGTTGGCCAACAGGGCTCTTTAAGCAGCCACATCATGTGTAACTGGTTTCCTCCTCCACAGGAAAAGGTGAATTAAATGTACATGTTTTTACTTTTATGTAAACCTGTTTGACGTTAAGGTCTTGCTTGCTTAATATGTTCTCTCTCTCTCCCCTTCCCTCTTGTCTTCTCAACCACTCCCATGTCTTTTGAACTGCTAAAGGGTGAAAGATGCACAAGTGTATGTATTGGTTTACTTATGTACTCTATTTCTTATGTACTATATTGTAACTGTTTTTGGGTCATTAATTTCCCAAAACTTCACAAACGTTCTCTTATTTTCATTGCATAAATTGGCTATCAATTATGTAGAAGACTAAAGAGGAAACATACTGTATTCCTGTTAGTTTATACTACAGTATATCTCTCTCATACTAAAGCAACCACTAACTGCTCACAATCTCTTAAAGAGAAAAACAACCAGAGGCTAAATTCACATATTTTATTCCGACAATCTTGGTGTCGATTTGTAGGTCTTTTAAAGTTGCATACAATTAGAAGCTTGTGGGTAGACATACTTTCAACGTCATTGGAATACCAAATGTGAATTCAGTCTTGGGGTTGGATTTTTTCTTTAATTGTAAGAAATAATACTGTCTTCCAGAGCTGCTATCCCTGCATGGCCTTTGTATCTTAAGCATGATAATAAATGTAACTTGTCATCAAGATACAGACTCCATGTTGAGTGATTGTGCTTTGAATTGCCTATGTCCAGGTGCCCAAGGAGAAGGATGAGATGGTGGAGCAGGAGTTCAACAGGCTATTGGAGGCCACCTCCTACCTCAGCCACCAGCTGGATTTTAACTTCCTCAATAACAAACCTGTTTCTCTGGGACAGGCTCTGGAGGTGGTCATACAGTGAGTGGCACACACACTTGCACTCACATTCCCTTAGACCAGCGGGTCCCCAAACATTTAACACCATAAAACTTTTCACGCCATGCACCCTTTAGAGGGCGTTCACGCACTAACAAGGGGTGCACACACCACAGTTTGGGAGCCCCTGCCATAGGCCTCACTCACACCTTCGCATCTAGCATACATTGTTGGATGCTAGATGTAAACAAAGGGTAAGTGTCATGGCTGCCCAAATGCATTTCCAATGGAAGTCACATGGTTTGACAACATTTTTGTTGTATGGCTTTCGGCTGTGTTTCGACTGCCCCCCCCTCCCCCTCAAACAACAAAAATGTTGTGTCAAACCATGTGACTCCCATTGGAAATGCATTGCGAGCTTGCATCAGTAAACAAGTCTCATGCATCAGCTATACATCAATCTGTTGTGACCGTGTGAGTCAGGCCTTAGGCTTCACTCACACCTGCACACCTGCACCTGCACAGTCGAAACACAGCCGAAAGCCGTACAAAACAATTTTGTGTCAAACCATGTGACTTCCATTGGAAATGCATTGGCATTGGCCATGACACTTACCCTTTGTTTACATCTAGCATCCAACAAAGTTGTATGCTAGGTGTGAAGGTGTGAGTGAGGCCTTAGACAGCAACAACAACCCTGTCTGGGACAGAAGGTGATAAACCAGATGTGTACCAAAATAAACACAAAAGCACCAGAAAATATTTTCGCTTGGGTTTTGTTTTCAGGCTGCAAGAGAAACACGTCAAGGATGAGCAGATAGAACACTGGAAGAAGATTGTGAAGACTCAGGAGGACCTTAGAGAACTCCTCAACAAGGTATAATTCGGTGCTGTAATATTAGTTTGCGTCATAATGCATTATATGCTCAGTGGAATAGCACTGTTGCCTACTTTTTTCTACTTCTTTATAATGCATTTGCTGTTTGCAACACCACCATCATCACCATCACCTCTTTTGTCTCCCACTGTACTGTTTTAACAGATGGTGTCCACTAAGGAAAGGGTTAAGGAGCTCCACCAGCAGTATAAAGAGGCCAGCGAGGTCAAACCACCCAGAGATATCACAGCCGAGTTCCTGGTTAAGAGCAAGCACCGTGACCTCACTGCCCTCTGCAAAGTGAGCTCACTCTCACGACCACTGCATCTATCAAGTCTTGCTTTTCCTTGAGGTGTAGACACTGGGTGTAAGCACACTTGGGTGTCAAGGCGTGGCAAAAAGCAGCTCGTGGCAGGCGTCTCTTCTTGGTTTTTAGACAGCTGGTGGATGGAAATGAAGCTCCACCCACGAGGCAGAATGCCGCGCCAGATTCCCGGAAACGCTTGCCCCCGCGGCAAATGGAAGCCACGCGTGAGCTTAATTTTCCATCCACCAGCTGTTTAAAAACCAGGAAGAGACGCCTGCCGCTCGCAGATTTTGGCATCTTCGTGACGCTAAAGTGTCGCCTGCACTGACTGTCACCTTAGGCTCTAATTAACTAGTGGGCTAGACGGGTTCCCAGGGGTAGGAGATCTGGAGGGATAGAGTGAATCATGTCTAATAATAAAAGAGGACGGTTAAGAAAACTGAAGAAATGAAGAGAAGGAACATCATAGGAAGTTATATTTGGTTGTTAAGAGATACATTGAGTCTGAGATGGAGGAAAACCAGAGTGAAGTAATCATATCACCTTCAATATCCTTAAGCTATCCTCAAGCTGCAAGCAGTTACCTGGACACATTAGGTTGATAGCTTTCAGGTGGTGGTTATTTGTTTTTCCAAAACTTAATTCCCGCACAACTGGGTGATAAAGCTATTTCCCCCATGTCCCTCTTTTTTATTTTGCCTTTTATTAATGTTTGTTCAAATTGGACTAATTCTTTCCAATTTCACCAATGCATACAGTACTTACAGGCAATCTTTCACAGCACAGCTATCTATATGGCTGTATTTGAAAATGCCTACCACACTATTTTATAAAATATTCACTGTCATTCACCGGTTGGGGGGGGGGGGGGGGGGGGGGGAGGGAACAGGAAATTCTTAGCAAAGGTGCAAGAATGTCGAAGAACTATTAGCTGGTAAATGCAATGCCCAGGAGTTCTGGGAGGAAATCTCATGCAATTAATGCCATGCCATTTTTATTCTCTCTGAATAAACCAGACGGGCTGTGTTTAAGCAGTTTAAACTGGATGTATTATTAGATGGAATGAGGCGTCTGTTCTATTCTTGGTGTAGAAGATTAGTCGCCCCTTCTAGTTGGACGTGTATATTTTAGAAGATGGTTTTAGTCGGTTTAAACACAGCTGGTGTCTGGCCTGAAGTTGTCCTGTTACCCATGTACCATCTGAGAAACCACTTCAAGGCCTGAATCACTGTCTGACTGTCTTTCTGTCTGGAGCTCTACAAGCCACTCACGCACTCTTATAGCAACACATGCAGTACATTTCCCTTTCATTCATGCTTTTGTTAGCGTCTGTCGTCTCGTGTGTGTGAGAGAGAGTTTTTACGTGTGTGCACTGTGCATAAAAGGTTGGCTTATTATATCCGGGTCCAGCTAGGAGCTTCTTTGGTGGGATATTTTCCATTGTTGTCATTCAGCCATCTTTAATTGTTTAGCCAAGTCAGCTTGCCCAGCCCTGGAGCTTGGTGAGGTCAGTCAGTGCGTCTCAGCTGCTTTGTAGATGGTGTTATTAAGAGCAGCTGGTAGGTGGTGGACCCATGAACAGGGTGAGTCGGCCCTTTTCCGATCTCAACCAGATCATAGCAGGTACAAATTCACACACACACACACACACACACACACACATATACATGTGCCGACTTGTACGTTTATATATTTTATTCTCACTACCTCACTAAAGACCGGAGCCCTTGCTGGTAAATCAAGAGGTCTGTCTGTCGTAGTGTGAGATTTGTGTTGGTTCATGTTTAAAATAATTAAGAGAGACACTTGAAGCTCGTGCTGTGCCATCATCACTGCCATGTGTTGATGCTTGCTGTCTCTCTATCCATGTGTAGGAGTACGATGAGCTGGCGGAGTTGCAGGTCAAACTGGAGGAGAAACTGCAGGAGCTAGAGGCCAACCCGCCCAGGTAACACCTACTACTGTCCACCCACCCAAATCCAGAGTATTAATTTAACTCTGGAAGTGTACAATTGTGTTTTCTCTCTCCCTTACAAATGGATAAATTGTACATTGTGTTTGTTAATATGTATTTTCACTGCCATTGTCTTTTTTTGTTATTCATCAACAATTTCAACATTAACATAAGTTCCGGATTGCAGCTTTAAAATGAGACATATCTTGCTCGTCTGCCCCTAGCCTTCCCCAAGACCTGTCCCTATGTTGTGTAATCGTAACCGTCGGTATGAATTAAACCAACTCTCCCCTCCCTCCCTCTCTCCCTCTCCACACAGTGACGTGTACCTGTCATCCAGAGACAGACAGATCCTAGACTGGCACTTTGCCAACCTTGAGTTTGCCAATGCTACACCCCTCTCCACCCTGTCTCTCAAGCACTGGGATCAGGTGAAGAATTTCCCTGCAGATTATTTCTGCTAGTAACCATTCATGTTATAGTCGGCGACCCCCTGTAATTTCCTGTTGTTAAAATAAGAATTGTCCTGTTATGTAGGATGACGACTTCGAGTTCACTGGCAGCCACCTGACAGTAAGAAACGGTTACTCCTGTGTGCCTGTGGCCCTGGCGGACGGCTTAGACATTAAACTAAACACGGCAGTGCGACAGGTCCGGTACACAGCATCTGGTATGTACAGCACAATACTTCAAATTCAATTGGTCTTTTTGATACAGTAACATCACACAAAAACACATTACTGGGAACTCCAGGAAAAGGAAAAAATGGCATGCGCCCGCACACACAAATCATTACTACATTTGATACTGTCACTGTGTGGCAGAGATGTATGCATGTGTATAATCAAGCCGTCTACCTGTCCATTTCGCCAGGCTGTGAGGTGATAGCGGTCAACACTCGCTCCACCACCCAGACCTTCATTTACAAGTGTGATGCTGTGCTGTGCACCCTACCCCTGGGTGTGATGAAACAACAACCCCCAGCAGTGCAGTTTGTCCCTCCTCTGCCAGAATGGAAGACAGCTGCAATACAGAGGATGGGCTTTGGCAACCTTAACAAGGTTTGACGCGCGCATGCGCACACACACACACACACACACACACACACACACACACACACACACAGAGTGTCATGAAAAAACGTAATACCGTGACCAGGACAGTTTATTTTTCATTAAAACATATTGGTGTGACTTAGGTGTTGGTTCTTTGGGGAGTCAGTGCTGCAGTGTCCTTGTGCTTGCAACCTGACCTTCAAACTGCGAGTGGGCTTTTGAAATAGATATGGTTAAGACTGTGGTAAAAGAAAGGCAGTCAGCATACATATGCTGAACTGCTGTCCCCTGCAGTTTTATAGCCCGTTTCCCCATCAGGCTATGATGTTTGCATTTGTTAACTCAGCATCCCTGCTGGATTCAATAGACACACACAGCTAAAAATCTGAACAGGTGTTTTTAGTGTCCCGCTCAGTGAACTAGGTGCCCCCCTCCTTCCTACAAATTGCCTTTAGTAAAGCTGTTGTTCACCCTGCTTTACGTCGACTGAGAGTAGGATGGAGGGATGGACAGAGGGGTGGAGGAGGTTGGATGGTGAGAGTGATTGCTACTGAGAGGCTGTTGGCGTGTGGATGGAAGGTCTGTTTTTTTCTCCACTGTGTTAGTTATTGGAACAGGGCCCTGGCACTCTCTCAGCAACCCACCACGTCTATCTCTCTCTCTGCTCAACATCATTGTGCTGCAGTATAGTTGATCTCCTAATTCTGCTGCAGCACTGAGGAGAATGCGGCACTATTATGCAATGGGACCAGAATGCACCATTCTGTCGCCACCAGAGGGGGCTCTTCCTCAGACTCTCACTCACTTTAATTCAGTGAGTGAGAATTTGACATTAAGAGTTCTTTGTAGAGTTATAGTAGTATACAGAATAACTGTTAAAGTATCATTGTTGCTCTCATGTCCATTCTCTATCGCTACCAGCTATACAGTGGTGTATATGGAAAGCTGATAAAGGAAATATATGAACCAGTATGCTGTTGAATTTTGACTGGTCATATAACAGTAGTGTTGATTTTGACAGCAAAGTTTGATTTAGTCATAGTCTTTTGGATGCATTTTTTTAGTTTTAGTCACATTTTACTCAACTGAAATGTTTTAGTGTTAGTCTTCTAAATATCACAAGATTTTAGTCAACTAAATCTACAGTTGATTTAGTCAACTAAAATGTATTTTGCCAGGCCTTGATGGCGTCATAACGACTGATTTTATCCTTGCTGACAATAGCTCTAGAAGCTCACAACGAGTCGCTCTGCACAAGTTCTCTCTTCTCCACTAGTCCCTCCTTAACATTGTAGTCTAGTTTTCTTTGGTTAACGAACTTGTCAATATATTTAAGTCATAGTTTTAGTTATCATAGCTTAGTTCTTATTTCGTTTTATTCCGTTTTCCTCAGTGAAAAAAGGTACCTCGTCATAGTTTTAGACGATGACATCAACACTAGGTAACACGTTCCTTCCAGGAGAAGGAGAAGTTTGTAGCTCCCACAGGAATTAGCGGTATAAGAATTTCGTTTCGTCAGGTATGACCCATAAGGGGTCGAAAACTCAAAACGTTGTCATTCTTATACCTCTAATAACATTCCTGTGGGAGCTACAAACGGTGTGTGGACTACTTCTCCTTCTCCTGTACGTATCTTTTTGTTCAGCACCTGAAAGCTTTTTGTAGATGTGCGTACTTTCCTCTGGATTCCGTTCTAACGCGTTCCTTCCTCCTTGGCTGCCTCTAGGTGGTGCTGTGTTTTGACCGTGTGTTCTGGGACCCCAGTGTTAACCTGTTTGGTCATGTGGGCTCCACTACAGCCAGCCGGGGAGAGCTGTTCCTCTTCTGGAACCTCTACAAAGGTAGAATACATTCGTTTGTTATTATATATTATATAATATTATTGCATTCTTTTTCCATGCACTTTTAAAAGGGGATCTTTTAAATTTAAATGGGGACCAGTTACGACAAATCAAAGCCCAATTTGTTTAATCTTACAAGAGTTCAATATTTATTTTGTAACATTTTGATGTGGCTTATTGTCATTTGACTTAACATTTTAATGTAAGATGCAACGTTAGGGACTTTAAATCAATCCAATAATCCTCTTGATGTTGTGATACCTAGTCACTCTCGGTTAACTGAACCATCAGAACTAGTTGTTCTAGCTGTCAACTGTACTCATTAAATCATTGTTTGTGCCTGGTCATGCAGCACCCATCTTGCTGGCACTGATGGCTGGCGAGGCCGCTGGCATCATGGAAAACATCAGTGATGATGTCATAGTTGGACGCTGCCTGGCCATCCTCAAAGGAATCTTTGGAAGCAGTGCCGTACCTCAGGTGTGTGTATGAAAATGAAAGGCTTGAGTACCAGTAGTTGACTGGGTAATGCATTGACCACATAAATCCACTATTCCTGGTTTGGTTCCAACTGGAGATCTGTGTTGCATGTCCTCTCTGCCCGTGGCCCTAAATCTAAATAAAGAAAAACTGCCTAAGAAAATACCTAAATAACTGCTGTCAAAATGTCTTTCACAACAACAAAATTATAATAATAAGATTATCATCAAGCACTGCTTGCCATTCACATGATAACGCGGCTGACGCCTGTAGGTCTGACTACTTTCTGGACAACAAACAACTATCCTATAATAAACATGGCCTTCCAATGCTTTGGAGACAGTTTTGATCATCTCCCAATGTAGGAATGACTGTTGTAAAGTGCTTTGAGTGCTTAGAAAAGTGCTATTAACACCCTGAGCGGCAAGGACGGAGTTCTCCCCCCCGTTTAAATCTTTAAACGTGAATAGCTAAATCATTCCGTCCAATTCTAAGCAAAGATTATGTGTGAGACGGCTCATCGCGGTCCTGTCGCTAGTCGCGTTAGAATTAATCATACCTTCCTTTGTGTTTTGGTGTTTTGGCTACATCAAGATACTTCAGCTCTGATTTAATGGATTAAATAACCCCGGGCATTCGGGGTGTTAAAAGAAAATGCAAACCATTATTTCATTAAATAGCCTAACCCATAATTCACCTCACTCACATTATGAAGTATTACAAATTCTGTTTGATTTGAGGTCATATTAGTCTCACACTGTATGTATGTTTGCTATTATGAGTAGTTTAGTTGGCAGTTGCTAGCCAAGTATTCAATTATCTCAGCAATGTCAAAATGACTGTCATAGCAAAGCTATACTTTGTTTTTTAAATATATTTTTTATCCCACGATTTTGTAACCCATTTTTCCACCCCTGTGCCAATCATCTACTGTGATCCTGGGCTCTACACACCCTCCGCCAACCTGGGGAGAGCAACGGACTTAACTCATGCTCCCTTCATGCCTGAGTGTCCAAGTTGCTCCTTTACACCTGACAGGGGGGAGTTTCCCTGGTTGGACGTAGCGCGTGGAAGGAACACGTTATTCCAACCAGTTCCTTTCCCCTCCATCAGGCGCCCCGGCTGGCCAGGGGGAGGCAGTTTAGAGACCAGGATTACTGCATGTTTTTGTGAGGGTACCTACCCTAAAAGCTATACTTTGGGCAGTCAACTGAACTGAGAAGTTCAGAAGTTGCAGAGAAGTGCTAATGTCATGGATTGGAGCCAGCAAATGGACATTTGCTAAACTCATTCAGTATTATACACTCAAACACCAAACTACTTACTCAAGGTAATGTAACTAAAATGTTGGATGGTAAAACTAATGTTTTTACTTGTGCCAAAAGCGTTGATCATTTACTGTTTTTGCTCACTGCTGCATAAATTGCTGTGGGCCTGCTGGGGCTATGGCAGTTAGCTACAGTACAGGCCTAGAGTTATACAGTAGGTTCCGTTTTCTCCTGATATCTAAATTTAGAATGATTATTAAACTTGAGCCAAAAATACGTGTGCATTATATGGTTTTGTTACAAACCATCAAGCCAATCAAAAACAAGTATTCATCCAGACCATGGAATGAGCAATGTTAAAAGTTCAGTTAAAATACCACTGCACACCCTAAAGCATTGGAATTCTCAAAAACAAACAGGCCATGTCATAGTAAGAGTGCATGTGTCTCAGAGAGGACAGCTAGTGATGTGTGTGGGTTTAAATGACCTTCCCCTATAAGTGCTCCCTACACACTGGGTCAATGATGTGAAGTTGAGCATGAAGGGTTGCACGGTGGCTTTCAGTTTTAAGCTCCATCATTGGGATTTTTCTATGGTCCTTCCAATTCTTTGACGGGAATGTGAAATTACTTCCTGAATTGACCTAACCAACACCGCTTCACACAACAAGTTTATGTGAAAGGCGCTCATATTTGGAGTTGTATCCCAAACCACCAGTCATTATAAATCATTCAGTATGGTCTCATATGGGAGAAAATCATATGTATGGTGGCCAGCATTGGAACTGTTTACCGTTCGACTGTTTACTGGTCTTTCTAATACCAGCATGGAAACTCATAACAACTCTCGTTGTTATGCTTTTTGTTTGTCGTCATGGCAGCCCAAGGAGACGGTGGTGACGCGTTGGCGTGCCGACCCCTGGGCAAGGGGCTCCTACTCATATGTGGCAGCAGGTTCTTCAGGCAACGACTATGACCTCATGGCTCAGCCCATCACCCCTGGCCCAACCATACCAGGAGCCTCCCAGGTAAAATGTGTAAATATGTTATGCCTAGAAGATGTCCCAATGGGGGGGGGGGGGGATCTATGTGCCGCTTTGTGTGTGGGTCAAAATGTGAATGTGTGTTGTGAGAAAGAGGGAGAAGGCATCCAAGCCAGCCCACAATATTCAATCAGACCAAGGCAAGACCAGCTTGTTCCCAACACAGATGTTTTTTGGCTCTTTTGAAGTTGGCATGTTGATTGATGTGATGTGAACAAGTCTATATTTATATGCTTGGCGATGAATTTTCTGCCACACAATTTTCTTCATTCCTCTTCATTTTGTTTTATTTTTTCCGCCTCCTTTGCCTATGAGAAGTCGGCGTTTCTTTCCGTTATCATCAGAACAGATAGTGTCTTTATAAACCCATTACAACCGGAAAAGCATCTGTGTCAATTTAGATTTTAAATCTGCTATTTTTGAACAATTTAGAAAAATCTTGAATACTTCTGGGCTGGTCACTGGCTCAAAACATTTTCAGATGGTGTTCCGCGGCGCAGCACACACACAACTACTGGTTTAGAATGCATTTGAAGAATCGGCCTCAGGTCTTGATTGGTTGACGCAGTCTTTCTCCCATCCACAGCCCGTCCCTCGTCTGTTCTTCGCTGGCGAGCACACCATCAGGAATTATCCAGCCACGGTACACGGTGCCTTGCTCAGCGGGCTCCGAGAAGCGGGTCGCATCGCCGACCAGTTCTTGGGTGCCATGTACACACTCCCGAGACAGGCCACACCCACTACCGCCAACAACAACCCTCAGCAGCAGGCAGCGCCCACTGCTGCTGTTTAGGTTTAAGCTACCTCTGCCACCCTGTCCCTCTCCTCAAACCATTAGATCTTACCGTGTCAGTCTATGAGGAAGCATAGACATTTTGCCTGAATGCTGTTTACATGTCTGTTTGGGGACATTCTCGGAAGCCCTCGAAAGCATTTGTCACCATCCCGTTCGCCCTGTCCCAATGAAAAGATGTGTTGGAGGATCAAATGTTTGACTTGCAGTATGGTCATCATTTCTGTTCAGATGACAGAATATACCACGAGACATTAATTTCAACTTCAGTAGCATTATTTATAAATATGACCAGTACAGTACAAATGAGTATATTTAGTGTTGGATTGCAGAGCATAAGTAATAATAATAATGTGTGCGCCCTCATCTGAGCATTAGTGCAATATAGACTATGGAACACACAATCAACCCCACATAAGACAAATGATAGAACTCAGTAGCACTGTCTCCACTCCACTGAAATTCTAATTTTATTTTTATAATATAGATGCTTGCCTCTGCAATGTTGTTATAAATGGCATTGTCTTGGCTGTCTTAAGTCTGAATATTATGTATGGTAGTTGTGTTATATGCTCCCTCCCTAAATATAATTTTGTTCATTTTGGTTGCAATGCATAGTGAAAATAGTGATACTTTGTGTTAAATGTTTAAAAAAAAACAAGAAAAAAAAACACTTGGAAAAGATATCTGTGAATGTTTTTGTTACTATAGCAGCTCGTTTGAAGTCTATTTTATTCCTGTTTTCATTATAAATACTTTTTTTATATTGTCGATTTTTGGTTATTAAAAGAATGGAAGAACTGCCTCTTTGTCATCAGGGTGATGATCCCTTCTCATGTGATTTTGGCAATTAGACTTCTGTATCCACCAAGCTGAGAGATTATTTAATAATCTACTAAAGGTATGGTAAAGTTCCAATAGTTAGATATGGCATTGACCCTTATATCTGTTCAAGCTTTGCACAGCTGGCATGTAGATAGGCTGTCTTACTGGACTTGAACAGAAGAGTTACTTCCTGCCCTGTCACCCCCCTTGTGATATGGGGTTACTTTTGTGTAGCGCTTGCATGCACCAAAGTAGCTCCTCTTCTGACCTCTCTCTGACCCTCCTCATCACAGAGCCTGTGTTCCTGTGTGTGTGGTGAGGGACCCTGGCAGCAGCCCTGCAAAGTGGGGGATCTGATGAATGAGGAGAGGGATCAGAACGGTCAGCTATGAGCCATGAGCTTTCTGCTGAATTGTATTTCAGGGCTCTTTGCCCCACAATTTCCATGAATTCTCAGGCCCTAAACCTTTGTTTTCTTTCCAGACCTGTGGTTATTATCGTGCCCAAATCGGGGGGGTTCTAACAACAGCCAGTTTCAGCTAGGATTTAGTATGTAGTGAACGTGTGTGTATGCTATAGTATATACAAAATAAACTTTTGTATATAAATGTTACTCTTCAGTAAAGCCTAAGTTATACTTGGGCAATGTGCTGTGAGTTTGAAGATATGCTAGCGACGAGAGACATCACACAATGGAGTATAAATTAAGCATAAGCGAGACAGCAAGAGAATTAAAGACATAAAAAAGGCCTTTGGGTTGGGAAGCTAAAGCATGTCTGAGCACATCTCCAACGGCCATATGATTCACAGAGAAAAGTACAGACGCCACAGGTGTGGGGTGGAATGTATTCACACGTTCATGCACTTGCACACAGATATGTACTCCTCCCACATGCCGTTACGCATAATCTGGACATGATCCATGAATATGACATGACAGATCAGTCTGTCATTGTCTTGAAGTGGCTTTTCAATAGATCACTCAGAGATTTAATAGTCTGCTGATGGGATATATAGATTAAGATAGATGTCCAAATGAGATCAAAAAGTGTGCTCGTTCTGTGCTTGCTTTTAGAAAATGGACAGACAAAAGACCAATAAATCCCCTGTCTCTCTTCCCTCTGGGTATAGTTGTTAACAATCACAATTATTACCCTTGAGGGTTTCTGAAATAATTAGATGTTAGCCATGGTACTTTCCTCTACTTGCATAGATTACCATGTTTTGCTTGGAATTAATTCCATACTTGACATCGCTCATGGTCATACATCAAGCATCATCAATGTCAATGTGGCTCAGAAGTTCTAGGGTCCAGACAGGCACCATAGTGTTAGTAGTCAGGGGATATTAAATGCCCAATGCATTCTCAATGCCTGGCAATAGCACAAAGTTTGGCATGCTACTAGTCCTACATACTTTCATTTCATGGTGGACATGTTTGCCTGAAAAGGAATCTTTGAAATGTGTCATAGTTTTAGAAAGTTAATCCTAAAAAAATCCAGGCCCATGAATTAGAGGATAAAGCTCACATGTTACCCAAATAGTTGAATACACAAAAGCTAAGGCACTGGTGTCGTACTTCTGGTTTACCGGAACGGGGTTCAACTCCCTGCAGTGCCCTGCTCAATGTGTTGTATTTACCGGAAAAATTGAGGATCTTTTTTTCCGCAATTTTCCACAATTCCTAGGAAACACTACGCAATTTTTCCACAATTTCCGCAATTTCGCAATTTTTCAAAAATTTCAAAATTTCAAAAAACATGGGCTATAACCCATCGTTTTTTTCATTTTTTCATTTTTTTCAAATCCTCAAAAATGATGAAAAACGGCGTGCCATAGTATGCCGCACGATATGGGCTATAGCCCACGGTCCAAAATAATGAGAAACGAGGCTAACCTTTTTTTTCAAATTTTCAAAAAACATGGGCTATAACCCATCGTTTTTTTCATTTTTTCATTTTTTTCAAATCCTCAAAAATGATGAAAAACGGCGTGCCATAGTATGCCGTACGATATGGGCTATAGCCCACGGTCCAAAATGATGAGAAACGAGGCTAACTTTTTTTTTCAAAATTTCAAAAAACATGGCCTATAACCCATCGTTTTTTCCGCAATTTCCGCAATTTTTCCAAAAATTAAAAAAACTATGTGCTATAACCAAACGTTTTTTCCACAATTTTCCACAATTCATACGTAAAACTCTGCAATTTTTCGGCAACTTGATAATGTTTCTCATCCTCCGCAACACTCAATTTTTCCGGTAAATACAACACATTTAGCAGGGCACTGTAGGGAGTTGAACCCCGTTCCGGTAAACCAGAAGTACGACACCAGTGCCTTAGCTTTTGTGTATTCAACTATTTGGGTAACATGTGAGCTTTATCCTCTAATTCATGGGCCTGGATGATGAAAAACGGTGTGCCATAGTATGCCGTACGATATTGGCTATAGCCCACGGTCCAAAATGATGAGAAACGAGGCTAACTTTTTTTTTCAAAATTTCAAAAAACATGGGCTATAACCCATCGGTTTTTTTTCAGAAGGACAACTTTAAAGCAGCACAGAAATTCCCCATGATTGTGTGCCTCAGTGGACCAACGGATAAGTCAAATGATATCCGTAGTATACCTAGTAGAAGTGTGCCGGTTCGAACCCCGACATACTCAAATCTTTACTGACACTTTGCATTCCACACTAACATCAACTAGCACAGAAAAGCTGTGTTGTAGTAACCAGCAGTTAGCTCAGTGTGATGAGTGGCTGTATTTGTGATCCACAGGTCCAGGGTTCAAATCCCACATTAGTCATGTGGCTCTGTGACACTTTGCTTTGCACACTGACTTTCTTGAATAAAAAATAAAAACTCAAAAGCACCAGGAGACATCTGCTGAATGCCTTGGGGCATTCAGCAGATGTCTCCTGGTGCTTTTGAGTTTTTATTTTTGGGGTGCCTTGGCTCAATGGTGTGGAGCGCTTGACCCGTTGCCTCTGCTTCAGACAGTTGGTCGGTTCAAGTCCCATGTCATGACATCAAGGTGCTGGGAAGGACCATCGGGCGACGGTGCTCTCTCCCCCTGTTTCCTGAAAAGTAACGGTTGGGGGTTATGCCGTACGATATAGGCTATAGCCCACGGTCCAAAATGATGAGAAACGAGGATAACTTTTTTTTTCAAAATTTCAAAAAACATGGGCTATAACCCATCGTTTTTTTCATTTATTCCGCAATTTCCGCAAATTGCGCAAATTGCGGAAATGGAAATTGCGAAAATTGCGGAAATGGTAATTGCGGAAATTGCGGAAATGGAAATCTTCATTTTCATTTTTTGCAAAAATTTTCGCAATTTCCATTTCCGCAATTTCCGCAATTTGCGGAAATTGCGGAATAAATGAAAAAAAACGATGGGTTATAGCCCATGTTTTTTGAAATTTTGGAAAAAAAAGTTCAGTGTGCAAAGCAAAGTGTCACAGAGCCACATGACTAATGTGGGATTTGAACCCTGGACCTGTGGATCACAAACACAGCCACTCATCACACTGAGCTAACTGCTGGTTACTACAACATTGGTCGAGTTCCATCTTCGTCCTTTTTTTGTTCCAAGTGTTTCAACAATGTTGCAACTTCCGGGCCACCGATTGGCCGGTGCCCGGATCGTGCAGGCTACCATTGGCTGGTTCCAACTGGGGTTCCAACCCAGGAGCCAATGGGGGCATGGTCCCGCCCCTACCTCTCAGTAATTCCAAAACAGCACGGCGGCGGCCATCTTGTTACAGTGTGCGGTGGATGGAGGTATTCATAATTTTAATAAATCGTACAAGGTGTTTGGAAAATATTTAAAGGCAGCAGGGCTTTCTCCAGGGGCCAATAAGGGAACGATTTTAATTTGGAACATTTCTGTCCATTTTTGGCTTAGTTATGGACATGTAGTATCTGTTAGCATGTTAGCTAGCTGCTGGATGATGATGAGGATGATGGGTTCTTAATATTATGTGTGAATATTTCATATTTTTTTATTAAATCGTACAAGGCGTTTGGAAAATATTTAAAGGCGGCAGGGCTTTCTCCAGGGGCCAATAAGGGAACGATTTTAATTTGGAACATTTCTGTCCATTTTTGGCTTAGTTATGGACATGTAGTATTTGTTAGCATGTTAGCTAGCTGCTGGATGATGATGATGATGATGGGTTCTTCTTATTATGTGTGAATATTTCATATTTTTTTATTAAATCGTACAAGGCGTTTGGAAATTAGTGAAAGGCACCGTGGCTTCAACCAGGTCTCACCAAGGAATCGACTTTAATTTGGAACATTTTTGGTTCATTTTGGCATAGACATGGACATTGCAGCATATGTTAGCATTAGCTGCAATGGGTTCTTCTCATTATTGCGAACGCAGTGATTGCGAACCCAGTGAGCACTTACTATGAGACCTAGCAGATCATGTCTGTCTGTCTGTCTGTCTGTGTGTGTGTCTGTCCCGCTATCCAAATATGGAGTGTGTTGCATCAGCAATCACTCAGCTCCATATATGGCCACAAAAGGGGCCAGGTCCACTCAGCTCCATATATGGGCACAAAATGTGAAAATTATGTAATATGAGCCAGATTGTAGATTGGCTATTTTAGTATTTTTCTTGTTTTATTTATTTAACTGTCTAGGCCTATTCACATGCAATGAACTCAAGTGTCACAAAGCAAAGCAACACGAAAAGCGATGGTAATAGTACTATTAGCCAGCTTCTGCTGACCTATATGGGGTGCGAGGCCCTGCATTGCTCAATAACCTGCTTTGATGACACTTTTGTCCTTTTGTATGTTTAAATCCAAATGTCAAATTATAGTTCAAAGACACCAAGAAGATAGTCTGTGATTACAATATCAATTTAAAATGTATTACCCATTTCTTGTTTCCTGTTTTCCACTTCATGATAAATGCTTTTATGTGATGTATTCCCATGCTTTTGTTCTTGCTTAATGTAAGTCGCTCTGGATTAAGAGCGTCTGCTAAATGCCTAAATTGTAAAATTGTAAATTGTCCCCTTGCGCGCAGGGTCCGGCCCATTCCTCTCTGTTATGTCATATGACGAGCATTTAACTTTTAATATCACAATTATTGTAGCTAATCTTTAACTGAATCTGGAAGTATTCCTTTATTAAATGATTCTTCATAGTCTGGAATTGTAACTGATCAATTTTCTTTTGTGACTTTCGCCTTTATTTTATATGGAGGGACAGTCAGTGGTGTAAACTTTATTTATATAGCACATTTCATACATAAAATGCAACTCTGTCACATTCTGTCTCTCCCTCAGTCTCCACACTGGCCTCCCATATCCCATTCCAGCACACCCAGTTCCATTTACACACCTGTCAACTACCTAATCAGCCCAGCAGTGAACACTTCTCCAATCAACCTGCTCACTATAAAACTGGACTCAGTACAAACACTCATTGTCAGTTCATAACCTGTGTCACAGATGTCCTGCCTGTTCATGTGTTGACTTTGATGTCATTCTGATTCATGCCTGATTCCTACCTGCATTCCCCTGTGTAAGAGATCTCGTAATTCTTTATTAAATACTTTATTATTATACTCTAGTTTGTTGTGACTTTGCTCCTGGGTTCAACTCTGTCTGCATCCTTGACAACTAAAGTACTTCACATATTAAACTTTATTTATATAGCACATGTCATACATAAAATGCAACTCAAAGTACTTCACATGAAAATAAAATAAAAAATAACAAGCAGCGGAATGCCAGAAACAAAAAGTAGGTCAATCTACAATTAGCAAATAAAAATAGCAATACAAAACTAAAACATTAAAAATGGTAAGGAAATTTGTATTGGATAATACATTTTAAATTGATATTATTAGATATTCAACTTTATTGACATTTATAATTAAATTGGTGTCTTTACACTGTAGAATCCATTGTTGTTTGTTTCTGTTGCTTAACTCTGTTGCTTTAACTACATATAAGTGTCTATTTGTTTGTCTCTAAATGTTTTGATGAATTGAACAATGCCCTTTGTTCAATTCATGCCATACTATAGCACGCCGTTTTTCCTCATTTTTTTTTTTTTTTTATATTATTTATTTTGAGGGTTTTCTTTACATAGACACAAGGACAGACAGCAGACTTACATACAAGACAGTTACTTACATAAAAACAACAATAAATAAACAAGGAAAAAAAAATAGAACTAAATTAAAATAAAATGAAAAATAGCTAATAAATAATAGTTTCCAAGTGGTACATGGGTTGTATGATGTATGTGTGCACGTTGAGGTGGGTTCCGTCCTAAACAGAGTCAAATGCGCTCTTCAATATGATTTAAAAAGGGGGTCCATACCTCCACAAATACATCTGCCTTATTTTGTGTTTCATACTTGAGTCTCTCCAGTGGTAGTATTGACATTATTTGGGCCATCCACATATGTTCTGAGGGTATTTCATCTGTCTTCCAAAAAATTAAGATACATTTCTTTGCTAAGAATCTAAATAGATCAAATAATTTCCTATGAGCAGAGCTCAACTTTACATTTGGGTCTGCCCCCAACAGGTATAACAGAGGAGATTTTCTCAATTTTACTTTAAGGATTTTTTCAATTTGATCATGAATTATTTGCCAAAATGGTTTGATTTTTGGACAAAACCAGAACATATGGGGGTAGGTACCCAAATGCAGTTTGCATCTGTTACACAGGGGAGAGTTCTCCCTGGACATTTTGTTTAGACAAACAGGGGTTAAGTATGTTTTGAAAATAAACTTGTAATTATGTTCTAGGATTCTAGGAGTAAGTGAAGATAGATTTACTTTTACACATATTGTTGTCCATGTTTCCTGGTCAATTACAACATTTAGATCTTTTTCCCATATCCTTCTCAGAGGCTGGAAGGATGACGTCACTCTACCATTGAGGATTTTATAAATCTTTGAAGTGAATTTTAACATAGATTGGGTGTTAATAATGCATTGTTCTATCTCGTCTATGTGAGACCTAAAAATATTTTTCCTAAGCAAAGATTGTAAAAAGTGTCTTAATTGTAAGTACTGGAATAAGTTTGTGGAAGACAGACCAAATTCCTCCTTCACCTCTGAAAAGGGCTTGATGTTTGTACTACTGAGTAGACAGCCCAAATTGTTAACACCTTTGTTAGTCCACCTTTGCAAACCAATCTCACTTAGACTCGCCGGTAAATCTGGGTTATGAGAAACAGGTGAAAGGACAGATAAACTCTTTTGAATTTTACAGTATTTTTTACACTTTGGCCACATTGATAAAATGCCGTTAACAACGAAGGATTTGTTGAGCCCTGACAAACTCGCGTTTACAAAAGGGAGAGATTTAAGTGGAATTGGGTGACTGAGATGGGATTCTATTGTTTTCCATAGGGAATCATCAGACTCCTGGAACCATTCAGTCATTCGTTTAATTTGAGCAGACCAATAGTATAATTCAAGATTTGGGAGGGCTAAACCACCTTCGTTATAAGGTTTACACAGTGTGGCCAGAGAGATTCATACCTTTTTATGGTTCCAGAGAAATCTAGAGATATTAGTGTTTAAATTAGCAAAGAATAAGGGTGGAATTGGACAGGGTAATGATTGAAATAGATAATTTAATCTTGGCAACAGGTTCATTTTAACTACATTAATTCGACCTATAAGTGTTAGAGGTAGGTTGGTCCATAAGTCCATGTCATCTTTCAGCTTTTGTACTAGAGGTGTATAGTTACAGGTATAAAGATTGTCCAGTATGGGAGAGATGAAAACACCGAGATAAGTAAATCCTTCTTTTGTCTGTTTAAAGGGGGATAAGGTGTTAAGTTTTTCGTCATCTATCTGAGTCAGTGGACAGAGAGTAGATTTGGTTAGGTTAATTTTATAACCAGAAAGAGAGCCATATAAGTTAATTACTGACATTAAATTAGGAATTGATTGGTCTAAATTAGATATAAATAGCAAAGTATCATCGGCATATAGCGAGATCTTGTGTTCTAGGTTGCCAGCTTGTATGCCTTTAATACTAGGATTTAATCGAATTGTTTGGGCGAAGGATTCGGCTACAAGCGCGTACAGAGCTCCAGATAACGGACAACCTTGCCTGGTCCCTCTTGCTAAATTAATTTTCTTTGAAAGAAGGCCATTTGTAAAAACTTGTGCGGTTGGTGAGGTATATAATGTTTTTATACAGCTAATGAACTTAGGGCCAAGATCAAAATGCGCAAGGGTGGAGAGGAGGAAGCTCCAATCTACAACATCAAAGGCCTTTTCTCCGTCCAGCGATATAATTGCGGATTCGTCTCCATTTTTACCAGCATAATCTATTATATTTACCAGTCGGCGTATGTTGTCTGCGCCATGCCGGCCTTTAACAAAGCCTGTCTGGTCATTTTTTATCAATAATGGGAGAACAGAATCCAACCGTTTAGCCAGCAGCTTGGCGACAATTTTATAGTCGGTATTAAGAAGTGAAATTGGCCTATAGGATGAGCAGTCGTGCATATCTTTATCTTTTTTTTTTATAAGGGTAATAGCTGCCTCTTTCATGGACCCGGGAATAATATTACAGTCAACAAAATCTTGTACCATAGGCATGAAAAGTGGTTGCAGTTCGGACCAGAAATGTAAATAAAATTCAACTGGGAATCCGTCAAGGCCAGGACTTTTCCCAACAGACATAGCCTTAATAGTGTCATGAGTCTCTTCGGTTGTGACTGGGGCATTTAACTGTGTACGATCCTCAGCAGATACTTTAGGTAGGTTAGCCGCTTGTAAAAAGGAGTCAATACTTTCACTAGTTGGAGAGATATGTGCTTGATATAGATTATTAAAAAAGGTAAAAAATGTGTCATTAATCACCTCCGGGTCATATGAAATTTCCTGATACTGTGTCCTAATTGCTTTAATTTGGCGTTCTGTGTGTTCTTTTTTAAGTTGATATGACAACAATTTACCAATTCTATTATTAAATTCATAGTGTTTTTGTCTTGAAAATAATAATAGTTTTTTGGTGTCATTGACATACTCAAGCTCCAATTTAGCTTTGACTGCTGATAGCGCCTTCCAGTTTGGATCTGAAGGTGTATGTCTATGGATTGTTTCCAGCTGTTTTAATTGGTTCTCTAGTTCGGTTCTGGCCTTTTTGGACTCTCTTTTTTTAAATGAAGCATATGAAATTATATAGCCGCGAAAAGTAGCTTTTGCAGCATCCCATAACATAGCTGCAGTCACTTCCGAATGCTTGTTTTCATTTAAAAAATCGGAGACGACTTTTTTGAAGTATGAGTCAAACTCACTATCAGTTAGGAGAGAGGTATTAAACTTCCAGCTCTTAGACACCGGCTTGGGTTGGGTTAGTGTGATGTCAAGGAAGATAGGGGCGTGGTCTGAGATGACAATCTGTCCTATATCACATTTTGATACCGAGTGGGCCATGCCACATGGAATCAAGAAGTAATCTAATCTTGAATAGGATTTGTGTGGATTGGAAAAAAAAGTATAATTTCTAGAGTTGGGGTTAAATTCCCTCCATACATCAATGAGGCCAACCTCCTCGCACAGACCATTCAGGGCTGCAGAGGATCTTGATCTCACCAGTGTAGGTGGAGCCTTATCAGCCATCGGATCCATTAGGAGATTGAGATCTCCTGCAATTAGGCCCACACCTCTACAATGATAGCTAAACAGCGTGATCATTTCTGCCATGAACTCAGGACAGTCCTCATTAGGAGCGTATACGTTTAATAGTGTCATATGTTGACCACACACGGAGCCAGTAATTAGAATATATCTTCCCTCTGAATCAAGTATTTGGTTTTCAAATATGAAAGGAATCTGTTTGTCGATGAGGATGGCGACTCCTCTACTATTTGATTTAAAAGAGGAGGAGAAAACTTGCCCGACCCAGCCGTTTTTGAGTTTTAAGTGCTCTATTGAAGTCATATGAGTTTCTTGTAGTAGTGCTATAGAGGCTTTGTATTTTTTAAGATGTGTTAGAACTGTTTTGCGTTTAATAGCGTGACCCAAGCCTCTTACATTCCAAGATATTATATTTAATTTAGACATAGTACTTGGAGTAGGTTTAGCTTAAATCTTGCAGTTGCATTAAATAAATGGAGCCTGTCATTACGATTACCTCTGGTGAAACCTGATGTATAAGGCTCAATGCCCGCCTGAGGATGCACACAATTGTAATATTTACATTCATTTTTATCAGAATACCACTTGGAGTTAAATACGTTTAAATACAAGACAACATTGGGGTAGTGAGTAATAGCAAACAAAAAACTAAACAAAAACACTAAACAAATTACACAACATAGACACGCAGACAAACAGAAATTAATGATGTCAAGTAACATCATAATAACACTAATCATTCCAAGGGGCTATGCCTCAGTACCCGGGAAGGGGGAGAGAAACCTTAAGCTTAATATCTAATGTGCCTATGGCAGGTGGTGTGCTTAATAGGCCTGTGCTTGCAGAACAGTTTTATATTTGTATTTTTTTTTTTTTTTTCCTTTTCTTTCTTTTTTTTTTTTTCTAATAGTAGCTACACACAACACAAAGAAGCAAATACGAAATAATTAAAGAGGTATAGAACTTAAAAGTAGCCTATAAACCCAAAACATAATGAAGCCAGGCGTCAGGGGCCAGGCCACCCTCAAATTTCCTCATTTTTGAGGATTTGAAGAAAATTCAAAATTTCAAAAAACATGGGTTATAGCCCATCGTTTTTGAATTTTTGAAAAAAATGTTATCCTCATTTTTCATCATTTTTGAACATGGGCTATAGCCCCTACCGTACGGCATACTATAGCACGCCGTTTTTCATCATTTTTGAGGATTTGAAGAAAATTCAAAATTTCAAAAAACATGGGTTATAGCCCATCGTTTTTTGAATTTTTGAAAAAAATGTTATCCTCATTTTTCATCATTTTTGAACATGGGCTATAGCCCCTACCGTACGGCATACTATAGCACGCCGTTTTTGAATTGAACAATGCCCTTTGTTCAATTCATGCCATACTATAGCACGCCGTTTTTCCTCATTTTTGAGGATTTGAAGAAAATTCAAAATTTCAAAAAACATGGGTTATAGCCCATCGTTTTTGAATTTTTGAAAAAAACGTTATCCTCATTTTTCATCATTTTTGAACATGGGCTATAGCCCCTACCGTACGGCATACTATAGCACGCCGTTTTTCATCATTTTTGAGGATTTGAAGAAAATTCAAAATTTCAAAAAACATGGGTTATAGCCCATCGTTTTTTGAATTTTTGAAAAAAATGTTATCCTCATTTTTCATCATTTTTGAACATGGGCTATAGCCCCTACCGTACGGCATACTATAGCACGCCGTTTTTCATCATTTTTGAGGATTTGAAGAAAATTCAAAATTTCAAAAAACATGGGTTATAGCCCATCGTTTTTTGAATTTTTGAGAAAAATGTTATCCTCATTTTTCATCATTTTTGAACATGGGCTATAGCCCCTACCGTACGGCATACTATAGCACGCCGTTTTTCATCATTTTTGAGGATTTGAAGAAAATTCAAAATTTCAAAAAACATGGGTTATAGCCCATCGTTTTTTGAAATTTTGAAAAAAAAAGTTAGCCTCGTTTCTTATCATTTTGGACCATGGGCTATAGCCCATATCGTACGGCATACTATAGCGCGCCGTTTTTCATCATTTTTGAGGATTTGAAAAAAATGACAAAATGACAAAAACGATGGGTTATAGTCCATGTTTTTTGAAATTTTGAAAAAAAAAGTTAGCCTCGTTTCTCATCATTTTGGACCATGGGCTATAGCCCATATCGTACGGCATACTATAGCGCGCCGTTTTTCATCATTTTTGAGGATTTGAAAAAAATGACGAAATGACAAAAACGATGGGTTATAGCCCATGTTTTTTGAAATTTTGGAAAAAAAAGTTAGCCTCGTTTCTCATCATTTTGGACCATGGGCTATAGCCCATATCGTACGGCATACTATACCGCGCAGTTTTTCATCATTTTTGAGGATTTGAAAAAAATGACGAAATGACAAAAACGATGGGTTATAGCCCATGTTTTTTGAAATTTTGAAAAAAAAGTTAGCCTCGTTTCTCATCATTTTGGACCATGGGCTATAGCCCATATCGTACGGCATACTATAGCGCGCCGTTTTTCATCATTTTTGAGGATTTGAAAAAAATGACGAAATGACAAAAACGATGGGTTATAGCCCATGTTTTTTGAAATTTTGGAAAAAAAAGTTAGCCTCGTTTCTCATCATTTTGGACCATGGGCTATAGCCCATATCGTACGGCATACTATAGCGCGCCGTTTTTCATCATTTTTGAGGATTTGAAAAAAATGACGAAATGACAAAAACGATGGGTTATAGCCCATGTTTTTTGAAATTTTGAAAAAAAAAGTTAGCCTCGTTTCTCATCATTTTGGACCATGGGCTATAGCCCATATCGTACGGCATACTATAGCGCGCCGTTTTTCATCATTTTTGAGGATTTAAAAAAAATGACGAAATGACAAAAACGATGGGTTATAGCCCATGTTTTTTGAAATTTAGAAAAAAAAAGTGAGCCTCGTTTCTCATCATTTTGGACCATGGGCTATAGCCCATATCGTACGGCATACTATAGCGCGCCGTTTTTCATCATTTTTGAGGATTTGAAAAAAATGACGAAATGACCAAAACGATGGGTTATAGCCCATGTTTTTTGAAATTTGAAAAAAGAAGTTAGCCTCGTTTCTCATCATTTTGGACCATGGACTATAGCCCATATCGTACGGCATACTATAGCGAGCCGTTTTTCATCATTTTTGAGGATTTGAAAAAAATGACAAAATGACAAAAACGATGGGTTATAGCCCATGTTTTTTGAAATTTTGAAAAAAAAAGTTAGCCTCGTTTCTCATCATTTTGGACCATGGGCTATAGCCCATATCGTACGGCATACTATAGCGCGCCGTTTTTCATCATTTTTGAGGATTTGAAAAAAATGACGAAATGACAAAAACGATGGGTTATAGCCCATGTTTTTTGAAATTTTGAAAAAAAAAGTTAGCCTCGTTTCTCATCATTTTGGACCATGGGCTATAGCCCATATCGTACGGCATACTATAGCGCGCCGTTTTTCATCATTTTTGAGGATTTGAAAAAAATGACGAAATGACAAAAACGATGGGTTATAGCCCATGTTTTTTGAAATTTTGAAAAAAAAAGTTAGCCTCGTTTCTCATCATTTTGGACCATAGGCTATAGCCCATATCGTACGGCATACTATAGCGCGCCGTTTTTCATCATTTTTGAGGATTTGAAAAAAATGACGAAATGACAAAAACGATGGGTTATAGCCCATGTTTTTTGAAATTTTGAAAAAAAAAGTTAGCCTCGTTTCTCATCATTTTGGACCATGGGCTATAGCCCATATCGTACGGCATACTATAGCGCGCCGTTTTTCATCATTTTTCAGGATTTGAAAAAAATGACGAAATGACAAAAACGATGGGTTATAGCCCATGTTTTTTGAAATTTTGAAAAAAAAAGTTAGCCTCGTTTCTCATCATTTTGGACCATGGGCTATAGCCCATATCGTACGGCATACTATAGCGCGCAGTTTTTCATCATTTTTGAGGATTTGAAAAAAATGACGAAATGACAAAAACGATGGGTTATAGCCCATGTTTTTTGAAATTTTGAAAAAAAAAGTTAGCCTCGTTTCTCATCATTTTGGACCATGGGCTAAAGCCCATATCGTACGGCATACTATAGCGCGCCGTTTTTCATCATTTTTGAGGATTTGAAAAAAATGACGAAATGACAAAAACGATGGGTTATAGCCCATGTTTTTTGAAATTTTGAAAAAAAAAGTTAGCCTCGTTTCTCATCATTTTGGACCATGGGCTATAGCCCATATCGTACGGCATACTATAGCGCGCCGTTTTTCATCATTTTTGAGGATTTTAAAAAAATGACGAAATGACAAAAACGATGGGTTATAGCTCATGTTTTTTGAAATTTAGAAAAAAAAAGTGAGCCTCGTTTCTCATCATTTTGGACCATGGGCTATAGCCCATATCGTACGGCATACTATAGCGCGCCGTTTTTCATCATTTTTGAGGATTTGAAAAAAATGACAAAATGACAAAAACGATGGGTTATAGCCCATGTTTTTTGAAATTTGAAAAAATAAGTTAGCCTCGTTTCTCATCATTTTGGACCGTGGGCTATAGCCAATATCGTACGGCATACTATAGCGCGCCGTTTTTCATCATTTTTGAGGATTTGAAAAAAATGACAAAATGACAAAAACGATGGGTTATAGCCCATGTTTTTTGAAATTTGAAAAAAAAAGTTAGCCTCGTTTCTCATCATTTTGGACCGTGGGCTATAGCCAATATCGTACGGCATACTATGGCACACCGTTTTTCATCATCCAGGCCCATGAATTAGAGGATAAAGCTCACATGTTACCCAAATAGTTGAATACACAAAAGCTAAGGCACTGGTGTCGTACTTCTGGTTTAACGGGGTTCAACTCCCTGCAGTGCCCTGCTCAATGTGTTGTATTTACCGGAAAAAAATTTAGTGTTGCGGAGGATGAGAAACATTAGCAAATTCCGCAATTTCCATTTCTGCAATTTCCGCAATTACATTTCCGCAATTCCGCAATTCCGATTTCCGCAATTTTCATTTCCGCAATTCCACAATTTCCGCAATATACCCCACACACACACACACAAGGAAACGCCAGCAATCAGATGTGTTACAAACAAGTTGGATTTAATTTTTTATTGGAATACATAGTCTGCTGTACAGATGGCAGCTTCAAGAGACCTACATGCAGAGTGCGCCAGCCATGGTAAGGTTAAACATGCACAATGTATTTAGTCTAAAACAGAGAAAAATAAAAGCATCCCACACAGTCCACCTTGGACCGCTGACACACTTGAGAAGCTTGGAGCAGCAGCTCTCATTATGACAAGAATAATATTAACAATAAACCCTTTGATCTGATTTCATAACATACGTTTTGCTTGCCACTGCTGCCTGTCTCCCTCTTCTGCAGACATAATCCACTTTAAAACACACCAGTATAAAAGAGGATCATAAATTCCAACCCCTTGGTTTGATTGTACAGGCCTGAATTTCTGTGTATGTGTGTAAAGTAGAGATCATCCAGTTTCACATTAGCATCTGTATTTAAATCATATTATAGTGTGTGTGTGTGTGCGTGCGTGCGAGTTAGTCTATCAATGTATTCATCTGTGTGCATGTGTGTACGCACGCGCGTCTCACAGCCTGCACACTTCTTTCTTTGGCATACATACTATGAACAAACCCTGAATTTATGAGTGAGCAGGGGAAAAGTAGCAAAACACCTTGGAGACAGGTTCCTGACGAAACAGTTCTGATAAAATGCACATTTTTCAATGGACCATAGCCACAAGGCAGCCATTTTACTTATGTCATACTCGTAGAGCTCCATACCCACCGTGTATGAAGCATGCCACCTTGTGAATATGGTTAATGACTAGATCCTGGCCCATCTTACTCTATGAAGCAGTCCCCATCTCGGAGCCATGGCTGTGGGACATGTTTCGCAAAGCAACAAACGCAAAAATATAGAGGAAAACAACATACTCTCCAGGAGTGCAATAATATATGAGGAAGACGCATTGTCTCGCAAAAATATCATTCTTACAAATCAGAAGAGGACAAATACTAAATATATTTCAATAATAAGGCCCACTTTACAAAATTACAAGATATTCTTTAAATAAAATCTATCCAATACAGCTTCCAAAATAAGACATCTTTCGTTAAAAAAAACCTCTAATTGAATATTTCCCCTTTATTTCAGCAATAACAGTCTTAGAGACTGGGTAGCCATCTTGGGAACATTGGCACGGTCTCATTCTGTAAACTGGAAATACTGCGGAATGATTTTGGCACAAAGTTAGAAGGCTGAGACATTTGGCATTGTAAGGTGCCATACCTTTAGAAAATAACCGTCACTTTATTCTTTTCTAAATCTGTTGAGATGTTTTTGTTTTGTTTGAAAGTAGTTACTCTAAGCAACTTCTGTCAAATAAAATTACATTTAGTTGGTGAACCCAATCCCCCCCGCCCACCGAACATCAATAATTACTTACTAACACACATCTCATATGAGGGTACATTCAGCAAAAAAACTATTTGAAATTAAATTGGCGAACACAATTCTGGGACACACATGAAAAAAAAGAAAAAAAAGCAGGGTATCTTTTAACAAAGGGGACTAAGGGGACTTTACTTGTATCGGTCGGGTCTTAGAAGTTAAGTGCTGGTTAAGTGCAGATTACAGCCTACGCCACCCAATGACACCATGACCCTGGCTCTACAATGGAGGCCTTTGAGAACAAGCAGCAGCTCAACGCCAAAGAGCCGTTTCTGCCCCTCCAACCACCGCTAAGAACATTATAGTCTACTTTGTGAAAGTAGACTGGTGTCGACCACCAGAAGTTTAGAAGGTTTCCGTTAACCATTGAACTGGTTAATGGGAGAGTATGGAAGCGGGTTCTGTTCTGGCTTAATCCTCTCGTCCCCTAGGAGGAAACTTACAAACTATAAACGTCCACACGTTATCTTAAACAAGCTGCTCCAGCAGGAGCAACTATACTGGATACCTGATTCAACAAATCTGCAATGCCAGTGCCACCATCAATCAACTACACAGGGAGCCTATAAACAGTGAAACAATATCCAGCGGGTCTTTATGGAACCATATCTAACTCCAGAAAACCTGTAATGTCTTCACCTGAGTCCCAGATGACACAGTTGGTACATTCCATCAAGGCAACAATCTATAGGATCCGACTATAACCTGCTTTAGAGTATATGGGTGATAAATGTATAGCCAGGCCAACACACATGTCTATGCTATGGTTACACAAAGCACCCAAACAGGTTCAGGTAACGGTCAGCCTCTAGCCTAGCCTGATTTATACTTAGTTGTCACCGGTGTCACGCAGCAAAAATAGCAGCTCTACAAGCTCGCAATGTGTCTCAATGCAATGTGCTGTGAGCTTGTAGATCGGTTGCTTTTGGTGTGCGACACTTGCGCTGAAACTAAATATAAGACTGGCTTCTGGTCTACGTGCTGGCACACAATATCCTGCGAGGTAGCATTGGATGAGGGCAGGATGCATAGTACAAGTCACCACAGTGGCGTTAGTGTACTTTGGAGCCTTGTAAGGTAGAACAGTGGGCGTGCATAGCACAGGATGGAGTTTCAAGGGTGCCCTTTAAAAAGCCCTGCTTCCTTGAAGCCTGTCTCCGGGAGGGAACCCCTCCAACGCACATAAAACCTACAGTTTCCGACAGCTGGACCCTTCCTGGGACTAATCCCCCCCCCCCCCCAGCTTCTGACCCATCAATGTACACACAGAGTGACTACCTTTTACTTCTGGGGGAAAGGTGAGCTACAGAGGTGGATGGGGGGTGGCGGTTGCATGGATAGGGAGGGCTGTAGCGGCTATGCTGGGGGAGGTCAGGAAGAGGAGAGACCCAGAGGACCTGAGGAGGAGGAAAGAGGTTACAGCGGTAAAGAGGTACAGTGTGGAGGGATGAAGGATAAGACAGTTCTGAGGTAAGAAGGCAAGCGATAGCGGAGTGAATGTGTGAGAGGCAGAGGCTCATTAGGGTGTGTGTGGGACTTGCGCGGCGTGTGGTGCGTACGGGAGCTGCACATGGGCCACGCCTGTGTCAGGAGGACCCTTGACCTCACGGAGGCCATATA
>NC_137876.1:37821452-37853952 GCF_963924005.1 Protomyctophum bolini
CCATAGAAACACACTGATGGACAACAACCACATGAGCGAGCAGCGGCGGTTCTGGACACTTGATATCTTCCACCATTTTCGTCATCCCTAAAGTGGACATCACTGCCAAGTTGTCTGTCTTCCCCCTCTCCTGCATTTAGAAGCCCCGAGTCAAGAGGAAGAGACAGGATTAGACGCAGCCCTGACCCCTGACCTTTCAGCTACCCAGGGACCCGTCCATCAGCGACTGGTGACAACCAATAAAACCCCTTGCTGCAGCGGGCATATCACTGTTAGGATCTGCAGCATTCTTTGAGGGAGCAAAAATAAAAATAAATAAAAGAAAAGTGATTTACACAAAAGAGGTAGAGAAAGGGATGGAGTAGAGGAGTGCTGCAACAATTCCAGCATTCTCTGAAATACTAAAAGGAACACCATAGGAGAGGTGAGAAATATGATTGGGGAAGGAAATATGATTGGGGAAGGAGAGACGGCATTCCCTCTGTCGGAGTAAAAAGTCGAGTAGTACACTGTGAAATCTTGTTCATTTAACTCAGGAGTATGTAACCACATGGCCCATTAGGGTCCATTTGGTTGCATTTGTATTTAAAATACAAACGGATAAATGGACGCTTGGGGTTAGCCAGAAACTTCAACAACAAAAACAGAAAGCCTTTCAAGACTGATGTCGGAGGAGTGAAAGGGTCATGAGTTCATTAAAGTGTAATTGTTAGTCTCGGCACGTGAACCTATAGATTCTCTGAACAGTATGGCTCCACTGGTTCAGCTCTGATCAGGGTATCAGAACACCACCACCAGTAGCGAAGCCAAGCCAAGCCGTGAGCACCCTGGGATTCTCTGGTGGAAATATCCAGAGGGTATAACCGTACGGGCAGCGTGGCCTACATTCTCTTGAAGGGGGTCCTTTGAAGTTCCATTATATATATATATATATATATATATATATATATTTTTTTTATGTTCTTCACAGGAGTAAAAACACTACATAATTATTCTCAAATTGTTAAAAGATGACAAAGAAAATGCATTGTAAAACCCTACAATCAAATATTCATGTCAACGGTCCATACAGTATGTAGTGGAGTGGATTATAACATGATTGAAGTACTGAGTATTTGTGTGGATAACCCTCCCCTCCTAACACAAGGCACCAATACACATAGAATCATTTCTACTAAGGGGTGTGTTGAGAAGCCACATACCATAGATTTTTGTTTGTTTTTTTCAAGAGGAAAAACAAGTTTCAGTTTGGACTTAATGGCTTTGTACTATGACATAAATCACTACCTCCAACTACCACAGAGTCAAAGAAATACTGCATGGTGACTCCAGGATAGTTACAGGCATAATAATATTGGAGTTTTTATTGATTGCATATAATAATGACCGTCTGTTCCTGTGTCCTCTGACTCCTCTCTCAGTAAACCGTAAAAACCTTCAGGACTGTCATGGGTCCCATGACAGAGCCAGTGATTTCACAATAAAATCGAATAAAATGTAAATAGAGACCAATAAATATGTAAGCTAGTTCAGCATGGAGCAAAAAAGCTGGGGGTTGGTATAGGAGTACAGTCAACAGACCACTATACTCGGATGAAATTACGGCTACGGTATACTTTTATGAAGTATAACATGGCCTTAAGGCAGTGGTTCCCAAACTTTTTAGCCCATGACCCAAAAGAGAAATTTGATGTCTCCCCGGGACCCAAACTAGTGAAAATAGCAGATCTACAATCTCACAACACGTCGCTTCGCCTTCACTACTACACATTTGTTTTCTAATTTATGGAATTTCTTAAGATCTTTATTTTATTCCTTTATGAAATTACTGGTAAATAAATCATTGAATTTGTTTTTAATTCATGAAAAATTTAGCTTTTTTTGGGAATGTTTTGAAATAATATTAAACACAAAATGTAGGAAACAGAAAAAACAAAGGGACCTATAGAAATGGGTCCGCGACCCACAAATGGGTACCGGCCAAGTGTTTGGGAACTAGTGCCTTAAGGTGGCCTCGCCTCTTTGAACACTACAGTTAAGAGTCTTATGTGAAAGTACAGCATTGAAATTGTTGACAGCTGAGGATCAAGGTGGGGAGGGGTGGGGTGGGGACTTCATCACATCAAGCGTCCTCCCAAAACATCACAGTGATGGTAGCTATGTTACACCGTCTCTCCTTTAGCATGTGGGAGGTTTAGAAAGGGGGATGTTCTGAGCTGTTAGTCAAACAAGGGATCGAGCCATCAAGCAAATTGGCCATTCTCAGCGGCATTCCAAAAGCAACGTGGCACTCCCTCTCATAATATCACGGGTGCCCGTTAGGAAATGACTGTTCACTTTGCCAGCCATATGCTAGTGTATCTGACATGATTCCAACAGGTTGTAAAGTTACAGGACATTGACACAGGGATGAACAACAGGTACATGAGAATCCTCCTGTCCACCACAAAGATGGAACACATTGCCATCTTCACATAGTAAAACATACCTATTGGATACTGGCCAATGGCTTTGTTTGTGTCTCTACGGCACCCCCACGGTTACTATGGCCCCAGCCAATGACAGGTAAGAGATACTCCTCTTTAGCCCACCAACCATACGTTGAGATTCTACAGTGTAACAAAATAATACACCTCTATAGAAAATTTTAAAAGAAAAAAGGCAATTAGTCGAGACGATTCGCACGGCGAACCCAGTCACATACAAGTTGGGCTGACAATTCCTTGTATTGGGAGGTACGGTGTCAAGTGTGACTCCTTGTATCTTCCTATGTCTAGCTGTCCTGTATATTCACAGCAGTACTGAAGGAAGATGTCCACCTCACCAGGCCAAGTTTGCTGCTACTCCCAAGTTCCACAATTCAGTCCAAACAGAGCCTTCCATTGTCTTTCTCCAACTGTATGAAGGGCAACAATTGCAACAGGCGTGGGAGAGCAGTTTAGTGTGGTTCTTGATGCTAAGCAATGTTCCTGTTCTTTTTTTGTTTGTTTTACTTGAAATAGTTGCATTGCATTCCAATGTGGATCGGTTTTCTAGTCACACTAAAGGTTAAGTGGACGTGCAGAGGAACCTACACAACAGGAAGCAAATTACAAAGAAGTCAACACATAATGAATGTGAAAATGGCATAGCTAAGAAAATGGTCTATTAAAAAAAAAGAGTGTCAACGTGGGAGTCTGAGTGTGTGTGTGTGTGTGTGTGTGTGTGTGTGTGGGGGGGGGGGGGGGGGGGGGGGGGAAAGTGTGTGTGTGTGTGTGTGTGTGTGTGTGGGGGGGGGGGGGGGGGGGGGGGGAGTGTGTGTGTGTGTGTGTGTGTGGGGGGGGGGAGTGTGTGTGTGTGTGTGTGTCCATGTCCATCTTAAATTAGACCAACCAACGGTCCTTAAAGCAGAGTGCATGCTGAGTCACACGTCTGCAAGGTATTCTTCATGTATTACTTAGACATATGCAGACTTTAGCCATGTGAGAGAGTCCTTGACTAACGATTAGCAATGTTTTGACTGATATTTTTCTAAATGTTTGGCCAATAATGACATGCTCAAAATAGGGAGGTCAGGTTGAAAGTGGCTGAAATTTGTAGATGTCAAAAAAGCCAAGCTAATATATAGGCCAAAAACCAAAACTGTTCTGAATATTACATTTAGTTTGAGCCCAACACATAGCAAACATGGTGATTTGCAGGTTAGATACAGTCTTGTAGTCAAAATAATGTGTGTGCAAATTGCAAAACTGCGTGCGTGTGTGTGTGTGTGTGTGTGTGTGTGCTATTGTGAGCAAAAAGAACATTGACGATCAAACAAATAAGGGTCCAGCATGAAAAAGTAAATGTCGTAGCACATTGAATAATTTGCTCCCTGTTTTTGGTCACATTGAGGATACAAATCTTACTACTTTGTGAAGACTTCTGAATCCACGTCCAAACTCTATGAGCAGAAGACACAATATCAGGCAATTTCAACATCGTGCAGATATTGAGATGACACTGGATTGTTGTTGATGTTGTTGTTTTTCATTTTCCAACAACAAAAAGACACAATGAAACATTGAAACTGTGGGGAGGGGAACATCCACAACAACAGCAAGGTCATGGTGTCTCTGAAAGGCTGCATTCGTCTCCATCTCTAGCCACCCCCAGCATGCCAGCCTCTCCCTTGTCGCATCTCAGGATTACAGTATGATACATCCAACAGAAAAAGCAGAAGAGGACACATGGGGCTGGTGAATCTTCCTCCAGAACTCTACATTACCGTCGGCTTCATGTGCGACTCTCGCTGTGTGTTCATGTGCTCTTCCGGGAATACAGAGAGTTCCGGAGAGGAAGTTCATGTCTCGGTGTACACTCGGGGTGGGAGCAAAGACGGCGAGTCGGTTCTAAAGGGCTGCAAACTGATGTTTGTTTGTTTTTCATGTGAGTCACAGAAGCAGCAGATGTTGTTAGATGGAGTATGGTGGTTGTAGATGGAGCCATTGTTTTATAGGGACTGGCGTTCTGTCCTTCTTGTGCAGTTGAGAGATTAATGGTGTGCCCTGGGAGAAAGAAAACAAGACAAAGGTGTTATTAGAGTAATGTGCTGTACGTACTTAACAACTAAAGGGAACAACTTCTTCTTCCTCAGTCTGAGGAAGATCTACCTGGCTCAAAACATGGGAGCACTTAGCACTTTTTAAAATCTTTTGGATGTGTGTGCTCTGTTAACTTTTTACTAAAGCCCTATATTCTTCGTCCTATGATGATCTACATCAGTGGTTCCCAAAGTGGGGTCCGGGGACCCCCAGGGGTACCTGAGGGAGTTCCAGGGGGGACCCATCTATTTTGTTCATGTTCATAAAGTGCTAAAATGTTTAAAGCAGTGGTTCCCAAACTTTTTCATGTCAAGGTTTAGACGTCTACATTTAAACGTCTACATTTAGACGTATACATTTATTTGTTATCCGTGTTGCGAGGATGAGGGGGTACCTGGAAAAATATCTACCCCAAAAGGGTCCAAAAAAGTTTGGGAACCCCTGTATAACCCATCGTTTTTTTAATTTTGTCATTTTTTTTCAAATCATCAAAAATGATGAAAAACGGCGCGCTATAGTATGCCGTACGATATGGGCTATAGCCCATGGTCCAAAATGATGAGAAACGAGGATAACTTAAAAAAAAACAAAAAAAAAAAAACATGGGCTATAACCCATCGTTTTTTTTTCATTTTTGTCAAATCATCAAAAATGATGAAAAACGGCGCGCTATAGTATGCCGTACGATATGGGCTATAGCCCATGGTCCAAAATGATGAGAAACGAGGATAACTTTTTTTTTCCAAAATTTCAAAAAACATGGGCTATAACCCAGTGGTTCCCAAAGTGGGGTCCGGGGACCCCCAAGGGGTACCTGAGGGAGTTCCAGGGGGGACCCATCTATTTTGTTCATGTTCATAAAGTGCTAAAGTGTTTAAAGCAGTGGTTCCCAAACTTTTTCATGTCAAGGACCCCCAAATTGACACTACTTAGCCCGTGGACCCCCATTTGAAAAGATATGCCAGGGACGCCCATAAGAGAAGACGTACACATTTAGACGTCTACATTTAGACGTCTACATTTAGACGTACACATTTAGCGTCTACATTTAGACGTACACATTTAGACGTACACATTTAGACGTCTACATTTAGACGTCTGTATACATTTAGACGTCTACATTTAGACGTCTACATTTAAACGTCTACATTTAGACGTATACATTTATTTGTTATCCGTGTTGCGAGGATGAGGGGGTACCTGGAAAAATATCTACCCCAAAAGGGGTACCTGGTCCAAAAAAGTTTGGGAACCCCTGTTCTACATAACCTGACTCCGCCAGATGGTGACAGTAGTGAGTTCCTCCATCTGGATTCTCTCGGATCAAGGCGAGACTGATGACTTATTGAAGCTGTGCCACAGCGCACAACCTAACAACCTACAACTCAAAATTATCAGATTATTTTCCCCGCTGGTTTGGGTTCATCATTTCAGCTTGAGAGAGACCAGATTGAGGTAGAAGTAGGGAACTTGTGAACTCAATACTGCCGCAATCTGGCGGAGTCAGGTTATGAACTACAAGCTTAATTACAAGCAATAAAACGTGTTGAAATTTCAGGACAGTTTTAAAGTGGTTAATATGAACTGCCTCTCACTCCATGGTTCTCTCGTGCCTGGCTATCTCTTGCACAGTCTTGGAATGAAACATAGTTCGACCTAGCAAACGTTGAGAAGAGGAAGTGGTCATCTCCTCTTCACACATTTTTGTTAGTTTCAAATATCGTATTTTATGTACATATCTGCTAAGCAGCTAGTTACCTAGGATTCAACTAATTCGGTTTCCAGTAGTTATTTATGCCACTGCCCAGGCAAAATGGAAGTGTGGAAATTACATGACATCCCCATTACTTTGTACACATTTTCAGAGCTTTCAAAGTACAGACAGATATGCGGAAGTAATTGATATTTTCAGGAGACAACACATGTCTTGAGAGACTACTCTAGACTTATATATACAGCATAATCTGTATGCATGTCCTGTTACATTATGCATCGTAGAATTTTTGGTGTTGGGGAAGGTGTAGACAAACATGTGTCTCCTTGAATGCACGTGACATCCACGGTCCACTGTGACATCACAGTGTGTGCATGGTGAATGTACTACAATCAAATGCAAAGTGTACTTCCATTCAGCTCGATGCATGTTACTTTTGCAACATGCATCAAGCTGTTTGTGAGAAATCCCCTTTAGAGACCTGACATCTTTGCAGTAGGAGTAACTAACATCAACTTCATTTAATTAAAGACTAGATGAACTTTACTCTGGTCAGGAGTCGCCTTTTTCTCAAGTGAAGTCTCTCTAATGCCAGCTGATGACTGACTCATACAGGGTTTCATTTGCAAAAAAGAAAAAAAAGATGCAAGAGAGAGAAAAAGAGAGACAGAGATTGACGGAAAGAGCTAAATGTGTGAATCAAAAGGCATTCTCCTGTTACCTGGCCTCTATGCGCGTCCTGCTCGTTCACTGCTGTTCTATTGGCGGTGGCTCCAGGGTCGATTTCCCGCTCCACTCCTCCCCTCAGCTCGGCCCCCTGACCCTTGGCCCCTACTGGACCACAGCTCTCCTTTGGAGGAGGAGGTGCTCGCTGCGGTCTTGGACCCACGCTCGTAGGAGCTCCCCAGGTGGTGCGAGTCGTTCCCAGGGGCCTGTCGCCTCCAGGCCGCTGGGCTGTGGCTGCGGCTGGGGTTGGGGACGGGGTCAGGCTCCATGCCGTCAGCAGCCTGTGAAAGAGAAAGTAGGGACGGTCACCATCATGACATTTTAGTTGAGTCATTGTCCATGCAAATAATTGCGGTTACCGTTTTAATTGTGTTTTTGGACACGATGGACATTAGAACACAAACAAAAAATACAGTTCTTTCATCCATAATATCTTCTTAAGTTTTCTTCACTTATATATATTTTTAATACAGAAAAAGGGCAAATTAAAGTAACATTTAAAACAGCGATACCTGTATTACTCTTAAATTTACTTTCATACTTAATGTATTTCTGCCCAATTACATTTATGTTTGGCTTTTAGGATTTTGTAAACAAACATTGCACAAGGCAACATATTATGACAAATAATTTTAATATAAAGAAATTACACCAATAATCAAATGGAAATAGCTAATATGCAAGTGTATAACGTTTTGTGATGCGACGCATTGTGCCAGGGGGTCTTGTGTATATTTTCGGAACGTAATGGTGGTGCCCATAGCAGTGCCGTCGCTACATATACGCACAGTATGCACTGCAAGTAGGGCAACACGCTGAGGGGGGCAACAAAATGTGCCAAAAAGTCCCAAGCCGACCCTCATAATAACAAATGTATTAATTTTATTAATCGCGTAATAACGAGTGGCCATGTGTGCATCCTCGCAAACGGCGAAAATAGCCAATCTGAATGAGGAAATGCAGCGCTCTCGTCGGGAGGGGGGGCAGCACAAATATCCTACGAGTAGGGCAACTAAATAGTCAGCTACGTCCCTGGCCCATAGACGCTATACCACCATCGGAGCAGCCTTGAATAACAGACCCATGGACAGAAGGCGGTCAGATTCATGTCTCCTTTCCTTCTTCATACTACTACGAACAAATAAGATAACTAACAAACGAGATCACAACTTCAGCAGGTGGAACTGGAAGTCACTGGGACTCCGGAGTGTCTCGTTGTACGCACGTGTTAGTGTGGAGGAGAGCAACCAGACTATAGTGATTGTAACACTATATTAATGGACGCGTCTGGGACATCGACCCGGTTCTAATGAACCTTTCCACGTCCTAAACGGTTTATATACGGCAGAGTTACAGGGGTGTTAGACAACGCGTTGCAAACTGATGATCGCAAGCTGAATAAAAAAGCCAATCACTGACGAACGGTAGATGGGATCAATGTGTTCTTTTGTCCTCATGAAAGTAGACATTCAGGGCTTTCATTCAGTGTATAGTATGTATAGGATATTCTTTGTGTTCAATTTGATATCTGCCTGTCAATGTCTGTGACACAAAACTGTGAATATCTCAGCTTTCTGTTCAAAAACACTTTTAGACAAAAGCAGGTGTTACATAAATGGTGCATTTATATAGCGCCTTTATCCAAGGCGCTTTACATAGATTGTGCATTACATTCACCCATTCATACACCGATGGCAGCGGAAACCATGCAAGGCACCAACTAGCACATCGGGAGCAATTAGGGGTTCAGTGTCTTGCTCAAGGACACTTCGACAGTAGCTCTGGGGGAGCCCGGGTTCGAACTGGCAACCTTGCGGTTCCCATCCAGGCACTCTACCCCTGAGCCACCGCCGCTGGAGCTGGCTGGAGCTGGAGCTGGCTTCTGACGGCAGTTTTAGAACACATTCTTGCTAATTGGCTCTAATGGAGCCCTGCTGGACTGCCTGTCTCAGTCTCCAGGGGCAACAGACAGGAAATGTGTCACAATGCTTTATTGACATAAAGGTCAATAACTCCAGAATGGAAGATGGTAAAATATATTTTTTTTTAATTAGAGCCGACAACGTAAGTGGAGTGATTGTCGCTACAAGACGACGTTTGCTGTGGGCCTTGGAAAAAGTCCTTCTTTGGGAAATCATGTTTCTGAAATGCTCCGCACGCTGTGTGTTAATAAGCCAGCATTGTGGGGTTTAGAGTTAGGGTCACAATAGAAAGGAGACACCAAGTAGAGGTCAGGTTATTGAATGAACACCTCAATCTGTAGATTTATCTATCAGATCTGGGCATCTTGTTTGGCTAGTGTGGTGGGGCGGCCTGGGCCGTGTTTGGTATGCTGGTGTATCATTTGGGTATTAGGTACATGCTGTTTATGTTAACTGGTGTGTAACAAGGAAAATTTGCCATGTGGATTTCTGCCAGGGGAAAAATTCCCAACCAAAAACCCCAAACATACCCCAAGCTGAGAGATTTATAATTTGTGTGGTCTGACTAGAAAACAAACCCCAAGTTACTGGCGTCCCCTCACATAACCTCAGTGACCCTGCAGGAGGAAAAGCGAGAGTTAGATGACGATGCAGTTCCTAAAAACACAGAAACAGCACCCCGCTCCTGTAATTTCAGCTTTAAAAAAGCACCATAATTAGTGACAGTTGGTGGGTTGGAGCTGGCTTCTGACGGCAGTTTTAGAACACATTCTTGCTAATTGGCTCTAATGGAGCCCTGCTGGACTGCCTGTCTCAGTCTCCAGGGGCAACAGACAGGAAATGTGTCACAATGCTAACGCTGCCAAATGGGCGGAGTCAGTGTGGTCACTTCCTGTTCTAGTTACGGGGAGGAAACAGTTTGGGCCGCATGTTCTCCTTCTATGGTAAAGGAGTCTTTGGGGTTGAGCAGTAAGCACTATGTCACCATGTAATGCACCTCCACTGTTTTCTCTCCAGAGCACCCTTTTCATTTCAAAAATTGGTCCCAGTTTGATATGCATTAGGCCACAAACCCCAATTTGAATTTCTATTTGTATTTTTTTTTATCTCTTGGACCTCAATGAAACCATCAGTGTTAATTTAACTCATGTGTGCAAAATCTGCAAATCGAACCAAATGGACAGTTTCGGGTCCATTTGGTTCCGTTACGCACACATTCAGTCAAAAATATTCCAAATTTTACACTTTTCTTTTAAGATTTATCTTCTTTGGAAATAGCAGACCTTCAATCTACAAGATTGGCTATTTTCAAATAGCTCATGTGGCCTATATAGCCGCTTGTTTTGGCCTTGTTTTCAAGCATAATCAAGCTCACTTCTTCTCTCGCAACTAACTTGGAATGTCATTCTGTTTGAGGTACAGTGCCCACCTCTGTATTACTGAACATTAATTTGAGAAAATATTTCAGCTGGAGGAATGTCAGGCCATAATAAATGCAATTTGATATGCCACATGAGTTAATCTAGTCCAAAAGCCAGGAGACATTATCACATCGCCTAATTTCTGAATGTGTTTCAATACTTTCCAATAGTTGGAAAGGCTGTACTTATGGTATAACAGAACGAGGAACACTCAATTGTCAGGTATAAGCTTCATGCTACACTGTAAAATCCTAAGTGGTGTTTTCACACTCTCAGAGGTAAGCACATTGGCACGGCACACACCTTTGGCATGATGTGGTAAAGTAAATGACACCCCAACAAGAGTCAATGCTATTGTCCATACTGTAGAGAACTACATAGAGAACTTGTAATCTAACTGGACACTGCAGCACAAACAATCAGAAACAAGTCATTACAACCACCACTCGATGATTTGAAATAAGACAAAACTAAATAAAACACAAGTAAAGAAAATGGTAATGCTCTACCACCTGCACCCCAAGTGTTAGATTAACTCTCAGGACTGTACGTATACAGTACATCCTATGCTGAGAACTGATGCATCCACAAGCATTGGAGACTGTCCCGTACTGATGGATAAGTCATTGAAGGCATTAGACGTGGACGCTTATCTCTACAAATCTCTGTATCTGTCAGTGGTAGCTTGCTTACTTTCTGGACTTTTGAGAAGCAACAGGTTTTGACTGAAAACTTCCGATTTAAAGGTGGGAAACCGAACAGTCTAAGGCAGCTATAATGCAAATTGGAAAAACAAAGACAGAGCTGGACAGGGTGTCAAGGTCTTTGTAGAACAAGCCAGGTGCACCCTTGCTCTAAATATGACTTGCATCACTCTCATTTCAAATTGCTTTCATAAGCCAACATCCATCTCCAGCAGGAAATGTTCTTGACACCTGTGCGGCAACACGGTTCAGAGCATTCATACTGCTTATTACTTGCGCAAGCAGAACGTGCAAGTACTGCGATCGGCTGGGTATGCATGTATGTATGTCAGTGTACTCCACCGGCCAATAAGGGACCATGTATTTGGTTAAAATGGGTAGGGTTTAAAAAAAGGCAAAAGCATGCTCTATTGCACTGGCCTAAAAGTGGGTCCTTAAAAACTGCTTATACTTCTGAGATGTATGTATGTATTTAAAAGGGGTGCTTTTTTGTAAAATCCCAGCCTACAATACCTTCATATATTTAAAAATAATTCCAAAGTACTGTAAGGTTACCAGTGAAGGGCAACATGCCTATTCACTGGGAAAATGTACTGTATGTATGTATGTAACGTAACAACGGTATGTTTTAAGGTTGGTATAAAGTCAATAACGGGTCTAAAAGGACTCAGAGCAGCAGTCGTACACAGACAGACAGCAGAGAGCTCTAGGACTCAGAGCGGCATTCGTACCCAGACAGAGAGCTCTATGGGGACTCAGAGCAGCAGTCGTACCCAGACAGAGAGCTCTATGGGGACTCAGAGCAGCAGTCGTACCCAGACAGAGAGCTCTATGGGGACTCAGAGCAGCAGTCGTACCCACCAGACAGACAGCAGAGAGCTCTAGGACTCAGAGCAGCAGTCGTACCCAGACAGAGAGCTCTATGGGGACTCAGAGCAGCAGTCGTACCCAGACAGAGAGCTCTATGGGGACTCAGAGCAGCAGTCGTACCCACCAGACAGACAGCAGAGAGCTCTAGGACTCAGAGCAGCAGTCGTACCCAGACAGAGAGCTCTATGGGGACTCAGAGCAGCAGTCGTACCCACCAGACAGCAGCAGAAAGCTTTAGGAATCAGAGCAGCAGTCGTACTAACTAGGCCATACTGTACATGGCCTACTTGTGTGCAAGGTGCAAGTTGGCATCTCGAGAGTGCATTTCTAGTTCAAATAAATTCACACTACAACCTTTCACTTGTACAGGCAACACATTCTCTAATGGCCATAACACACATAAAAGCAATTATTCAATCACTTTTCTTACGGGCCATTTATTTGGGATCTGCTGTCTTGATGTTCTAACCTCCTACTAGGAGCTCACATCGTCCAACTCCAACTCTTGCACAGATTGTTTTTCCAGAGGCCTTTTTTCTGTGTGGGTCACATCAGGAGAACAGCAGCTGAAGTACAACTCAAATCCCACATTTCACCTTGTTGCCACTGCTTTCTTTTTGACCCAAACAAAGGATGTTTTGGTACCGTGTTCATCGGCCATATCGGGCTCTGCTGTCCTCAGCCAAACATAAATTCGCAGACCATTCACGATGGGCTGACATTTTCCTACCGCTACAGTGGGGAGGAAATACTACAGTGCCGTTCTGTTCTGTGCTCAAAGGTGAGGACAGACTCCTTTATAAAGTAAGTGTTTTATAGTTTATTAATATTGTGGATCTCACTGTCAATAATATTAAATACTATGTGGGTAATTCAAAAGTACAGTCTGGTATTGTGCCAGAACAATCCATCAAAAGAATGTTCACTTTGCTTTAGTGGAACTAAACAAGAGGCCATCAAGGTCAGACCAAAGCCACTAATCCCCACAGAAGACCACACTGACCTATGAAGAGGTGCCACTCTCTGTGATAGAGGGTCAAACACATGACAACCAAATAATTTACACATGAGGTAAAAATAAGGAAAGCTAATCAATAAGCTATCAGTTTGTCTAAGTCGCTCTAGGGCTCTTAAAGGAATTGGGAGTGTTTTCTCTTCCCTAAATGAGCATTGATCCACTTTGTTCTGCTCTAACAAGATTTTGGTCCGCTCTTCTCTCAGTATATGTTATAGACAAGTACAGAACTCTAGGGCCACGGTTTGAGAAATGTAGGTCAACGACTATGAAAAATGAACTACACTTCCTCCTGTGCTCAAGCACTTATATATTTTTTACATACCATGAAATCAACTCCATGCTGAAAGAGAAGCATTCAAATCTGTAAATTTCGTGTCCTACCTACTTTGAAATCAGGGTCTCCCATGTTGAAAACCAAACTTCTACCGCTCTTCCCAGCTAAAATCCCTGAGCTTCAGGTAGTACTACTTCTACTAGGTTTCCTGCCCAATGCCAGGGTCACAATTTCTCAATGGACATATCCCGTCTAACCACTGTAGTTATACTCTATTGACATGCTCTACCATACAAATTGTTTAAAATAAAAATGTATGTATTTAAATAATAGCCGGAATACAGCTTTAATTGCACAATATTAGCTGTCCTACTCTGCTATGAATCATCTGGCCGTTTTGTGTTGTAATAAACCACAGCCTTCAAGTCCAAGACCAACAGATTCAGTAACAGCTTCTATCCCACAGCGGTAGTTGCACTCAATGCTGCTAAAAAATGATCTGTTACTGCGACACTTTTATCTGCTATCTTAAAGTACAATAAGGGTTTGTTGTGCGATAACAGATGAAATTACATGTTTGTGCATTAGTGCTGCTGGGGTTGTGCAATAACAAGAAGTCATGTGTGTTTTGTTTTAGCTTGTATATGTTGTTTTGTGATATAATGTACTGATTGGTTGGCACTTTTAATTTCGTTGTACACGTTGCAATGACAAATAAAGATCTATCTATCTAGAAGTACACAGTAAAATCATGTGTTCATTTAACTTGCAGAGTGTACCAATGAAACCAAATGGACCCTTACACCCATAGACATATATAAAGGCTAGATGGCTCAAGGCGGAGTTCACCCGGCGGCCATCTTGCTTCGGGACTACAGTACAGTATGTTCAATGGCAGCTCAAACAAAAACAGTCATAACTCGCTCAAATCTTGACATATTTACAAAGGGGTTGGTTTATTACAAACGTTGTCAATGCGGCTATGATTCGGGACGCTTATCTGCTTAATTTTGTTTTCCATATGAACGTCGGATAAATGCATATAAGTATGCGTACGTCTCTGACGTTTATAACAAACCAAACCGTTTGAAAATCGGTTGAAAATGGAGTAAGTTATGGTTATTTAAAAGTAGATGCCCCATAGACACAATGTTATGGTTATTTAAAAGTAGATGCCCCATAGACACAATGTTATGCTGCCCCGAGGTAAGATGGTCGCCACGTAGCAACGTCGCTCTACATTGGACCGAGCGCAGGTGAGCCATCTAGCTTTCTTATGCTTACACTTACACTGTAGGTCAAAGGGCATGTAGAAATTGATCACATTCCAGACATTCATCTACAAGTTTCTCATACTAGGGCTCAATGCTGTCAACTTTTGGCTCTGCAATCACTGTCTGGATCATCTATATTTTCCCATCATTCTGACAACCCCATTGGAAATGGAGGTTGTGCACCCAACTGAAATATATCTCAGAAGCCATTTCAACAGACCTCTGAACAGTTTTTTCACCTGACAACAAAAAAAAGTATTGAGCCCTGTCGACATCTTGTAATTGTCTTATGAAACTTTGTTCAAACTAATCAGTGATCATTCCTTGACTTGTACTTTGTGTACTTTTGTGTGTATTGTCTGTCTGTTTTAAAAAGCGTTGATGTATGTACTAATGCACTTTTGCCCAAGACAAATTTCCCCTCGTGGGACAATAAAGTATATCTCATCTCATCTCACAGCCTGTCAGTCAGTGTGGTATTTATGTGCTGACTGATTATACATGTTTGTGGATGCGTATATGTACAGTATGTGTTTGTGTGCGTGTGCGTGTGTGTGTGTGTGTGCGCGTGCATGCGTGCGCGCAATAAGACATGTTAGGCTCTGTGTTATTGTATAGCTCATCTGGCTGGAGGTTCCAACTGAAGGCTCGTCCATGTGACTAACACATCTATATCGTCGCTGTTTTTAGTTTTAAATTAAAATGGCGGGTATGCATTTAACGTCATTTAACGTTGTTTAATGCAATCAGATAGGATTTTTCTGTTTGGATGTAAGGGCTATAGCGAATATAGCTGATCAGCAAGCACACAACGAATCATTAATCTTGTGTACTCTTTTTTTTATAAATGTATAAAACAAGATACTGGTAGATGCCTTTGCATATAGATCTATATAACCTCACATGCACAGCAACATACCCATAAAGGTGTTTTTGTGATTTGTCAATATTCATGTGGGCTTGCCTTTCACACCAGAAGGTTTGGTAAACCACACCCCCAATGTTTTCATCCTCCCTTTGGCTGGGTGAACGTGACATGCTCCCACTTGTAGCCAGTCTGTTTACATCATAGCTAGCTTAGCTATCCGTGCGCAATTTGGAAACAGGTGATTGCCATCTACCTGCCATCTCAGGCGGCAGGTAGCTGGACACTTGCTTGCCTTCCGTCTCGCTTGGGCGCGCCTCATGGGCCTCAAGGCCTTGCTGTCTGCATGCCTGCTTTGTCGTCCAGTGATGAGAAAACTCACAGTGATTCGGGCGAGGTTTGTGAAATCTTCTGGTGTAAAAGAGATACATGCCTGCCAACAGGTAGGGTTCTCAGAATTCAACCAGCTAATTCATTGTCCAGTTATTTCAGTCATGGGTGTGTGTGTGTGTGTGTGTGTGTGTGTGTGTGGGGGGGGGGGGGGGGGGGGTTTACACTGCTTTTTCACAGTTTATATACATTTTCCAAAGATAACTATAAGACAGAGAGTAAAAGACATTTTTAACCCATTTGACCTGAGATCAGTTTCTAAAAATGTCTTCTACATCCTGACAGTTTTCTGAAAAAGCTATGTTTCTATGTCAGTCGTTCTTCGATTTAAAAAAAATAGCAGACCTACAACTCGTACTCGGTGGTGCGCTATGAGCTTGTAGATCTGCTATTTTTCAATAACTAAAGCATAACATAATGCTAACACCAAAAAGGGTTCCCACTTCCCGCCCAAAATGGGTTAAGGGTGTAGACAACTTTTCTGGAATCAACATCATGAACACATTCATGGGGTGCCTGGTGGCTCCGCTAGTTATTGCTCAGACGACATGCTCCTAGTGAGCGCGAGGACCCTGATCTTGTCTTGCATGTCTCTCCTCTCTGTCTGCGCTTACGTTTGGCCTCTCTCACTCTAATAAATAAAAATGCCCAAAATAAATCAAATATCAATAAATATCAAAAAGAAAAGAAACGCACTTGTCAAACATGACAAAATATGATGGATGATGGCAGATCGATGTGTGTGTGTGTGTCCATGAAATCAATCTTCATGACCGTTAACGTCCAGTATATTTGCAGAAGAAAAGGACAAGGATAACTACCCAGAGGCCTCGAGTCTAGCCTAGTTTGTCAAAGTGACAGAGTGACATGTTATTGTAGCTATGGGCTCGCAGTTTGTTAGTGTTTCTACAGCCACATGTCAGTACAGTGTACACCAATAGACAAATGAGTTATTACCGTTGCTAGTTTGTAATTTCCACCTCATCTTTCTGATGATCTTGTTTAACCTTTCGTTCTCAATGAAAAGAGTGAGTGTGTGTGTGTGTGTGTGTGTGTGTGTGTGTGTGTGTGTGTGTGGGTGTGTTGAATACGGTTGAATACGGTTTTGTTTATAATGGTTCATATAATGGTTTATTTAGCTTTTATGCATTGCATTCTTGTTTTTGCAAATGTTGCTTTGTGATATTGAGCTAAAATAAACTTTGACTTGACTATACAGTACATCTAGACTATACATGAGTTCAAACCAGGGGGGCAGTCAGACAGATATTTTGTGAAGCCACTAAGGAAATCAGGACTTCCTGAAAGTTCATATAATGGCCTGTTGTGGCGCTGTCATTGGGCCAAAAAGAACCCATAGCTCCATAGAGTACCATGTATTTGGGCCCAACTTCACCTAGACTGTATTACCTTAATAAACATGGTCATGAATACTTTCTGCTTCCAGTCACTAGTTTAAAGTCTCATTTCTCATGTCATAATATTCTTTTTGGAAAACTATGGTCCCATTTATTAAAAAAATGACCATAAAGTCACGTATGTTCTGAGGGGCGTGGCTACCGTTACAGTCTATGATCGGGAGCCACCCCCCGTTCGAGTCAAAATAAAAACCAACGAAGAAGAAGAGGGGAAATCCCGCCTTGTTGTCTGGGCCAGCCAATGGCCATCTGGGCCCAAACGGATCTAGAAAGATGGCGACTTACAGTTCAAGGACTGACAGGCTTCATTTTACGTCCATATAAGACCTGGAGAACGCTTTGTCCATATTTTTTACAGTCTATGGTTCAAAGTTCAAACCCACTCACATGCACACGGTTGACATCCACGGACACATGAATGCATGCATGCACAAGTAACTACACTGTTCAATGAATAAAACTTCCTTATTTGTAATCACAGGTCATTTAAATGTGGTTTAGGTTCATGTAGAAAATGGATTTTCTAAATGGATTTAACACATTTTGAAAGGTGTCATTAGTTTTAGTGTATGGGATACGTAAACGTCAACGCTCTATACCTCAGAAACAGTCTGAATGCAGATGGAACCATGTAATTTCACGCTTGACACATTCACTACACACCACAAACTCAGACAGACAGACAGACAGACAGACAGAGGTAAACATTTGAACAATAACCATCTATGTGAGAGAGAGAGAGAGTGTGTGTGTGTGTGTGTGTGTGTGTGTGTGTGTGTGTGTGTGTGTGTGTGTGTGTGTGTGTGTGTGTGTGTGTGTGTGTGTGTGTGTGTGTGTGTGTGTGTGCGCGCGTGGGGTGTGTGTGTGGAATAGCAATGCAGCTTGGCAGAGCCACAGACAGTGAAGTGCTGGCATACTGAAATACAAGCAAGCTATTTTCTTCTACTTGAGGTTTTCCTAACCTTCTTTTCCCCCCGTTGAGGTTCTGTTTTTTCGTGTTTTTTTTAATCCTCCATCTCTCTCTATTTTCTGTTCCACCCTTTTCATTTTGTGCTTACTGGGCCAACAGGAGTGGAGCGGGCCCTACAGAAGTGCTGTGCTAAGCTTGAAGTCCTAAAGCCTGGCGTCGGGAGGGAGAAAACGCATGCACGGACACACGCACGCACGCAACAAAGCTGAGGTCTGCTGCAGAATGGACAAGTATTGAGCTACTTATGTTCGGTAGTCCTGGCCCTGTGGCTGTGCTTTTAGGGAACAGGGAGTATTTGCTGGTCCCCAGGAGAGGGGAAATTACTTTTACTACTCAACCCAGCAGATGGCTGCTTAGATGGCTCAGATGAGCAGCTGTTAGGGGCTAAGTGTCTTGCTCTGCAACACTACGACAAGTAGGCTGGGCAGAACGAGGGTTGAATCAGCGGCTCCTCCGATCTACAGTCTATGCCTCTGATCCCCCCCGATTCACATGTCTCTCTCTACTCAACCATGGCCACCCAAGACTCTCTTATCTTCAAGACTAGATTAAACCGTTTGCATGGGACAAATAATACCTTCAAATAATACCTTCAATCTTACGTCTTACGCAAATCACGTTCGCTTTTGCCTGGTGGAAAGAGCCTTGCTTGCGTCTGAGCTCAGCTCATGTTGCATACCTTGTCTGGTGCCAGACGTGTTCGAGAGATTTACAGTAAAAAAAGAAAAAGGGAACAAAATACCACCCCCAACACACACAACCCCTGCCACTTACTTACAGATTGGTTTTTTGGTTGTTGTGTTTTTTACTACAAAGGGAGGAATGGAACTTTAAGTATTTGTTTGAAGCTTACAAATTATCTGCTATTGCTGTCCAGGCTCCAGATGTGATATTTCAAGACGAAACGTTTGACATCCAACATAAACAAAACCTCATGAAAATATATGTTGAACATCGACGCTAGGAAATATTCATCATATTAATAGTGCCAGATCCTTGTACTATGTATTTTTCCTTGCCAAGTTTTAATGACGACCATGTTTTGCAGTGCACATGGTGGGCTATTCTTAAGACAACAGAGAGGAAAAAGACATTTCGCTCCTTGCTTCTGTTGGTGCTTACTTTGTCAGACTATTGTTCATTACTAATACTCAAAAGGACAGAATACTTGCCAAACCTGGAAACTGTTCTTTCAGTTTATTGCTGTCTGAAGATGCAAAAAGTCTTTCATCTTCAAGTCAGATAGGAGTAAATATTTAAACACAGGTGTCACACAAAATGTGTTCTCTATTCAGCATCAAAGCATTTGAGGTAAATTATTTGAGATTGTTACATCTTTTTAACTTCACTAGACTATATCATTTTATTCTCAATCAACACCTGCAATTCAATCAAATACAAAATCTTGTAATGTGTAAAAAGACTACAGCTTACCATAGGCTGAGTGTGCGAACGGCCCCAGGACTGAGAGCTGACAGGGTCATGGGGTATAGACCTTCCCAGGGGCCCTGACTCCGTGTTGGGGGACTGGCATGTCTTTCCCCGGCGGCTTCCTGGTTCCTGGACCTCTCTGGTGGTGACCACACTGTTGATTCTACGCATGTACATCTGGAATAGAAATAGATGGATTAACATAACTAGGAGGCAACATAAGCTGTTTTTCTCATCTATTCTCCCCTGGTTTCATATTTTACTTGCACATTCATAGCCATTAGCCGTTGATTTATTCTTGTGTTAAAGTGATAGCTTGGGTGTTTGGGTTACTGTTTTATTTACTCACTAGTAATAATGGGTGGAGGAAGGATATTAGCTCATACAGAGAGCTTGTAACTAATTTGTTTGTCTGGCGTTCTTCAACAAGAACTTAGTTTAATTCATTTGACATGGACATCACAACATAATGTGAAAATATGCAAAGGACCAGTGGACTTGGCATGGGTTTATGGTTATAATTTACAAGATACATTTAGCTGCTTGTACTTAGTAACAAATAAAACCTTGATTCCTCTTGATTCTACAATTTATACAAATTATACAATATACAATCACTTACAATTTATAATTATACATTACACCAGTTTAATCAGTGCAACAGGTGTTTGTTCCTCATAAACGGAATGCTAATTCATCATTACTAGTAGTGAGTAGGGCTCAGACGGATATCGATTGGTCATTGAATTGCACGCGAAAGACCATCATTTATTAATGTGAGCAATTCTCACCACTGTTCAGTTGAAAACGAAAACTCACTATCAGCAGAAATATACTGCTTACCGAAACTGTTTCTCCCTTCTCTCTTTCCTTATTATATTGCAAGCGCTCTGGTATCACGCCTGATTTATACTTAGACTTATAATTCCTCCACACACCTAATTCTCAAGTAATAGCTTTCATTTTCCTGTAATCATATCATGTGTTCAAACTGCTTACCTGCCTCTACAGTAATAATCCATCCTCATTAGCAATACTTGACAACACAGAACATGCTCCCAATGTCTCATGCATATGAACATTAAACTGATATGTCAAAATATCACTGGTGTCTGTTGGACATGAGACAATTAGGGTACAGTGGATTTTGACCACAGTAACGGCCATGCACTTGCATTTGGATTATTCTCGAGTTGTTTTAATGTTGATGCTTCGGTGAGCATGATGTTGCCGCATTTTAGCGTTGTGTAAATAGCAACATTGCGATGGACAAACACCCACACGCCCCAAGTTAAGACCTTGTGCCTAGCGTTATGCGAAAACAGGGCCCTTAGAATTAAATTAAAGGGAAACGTTGCAGATTTTGAACCCAAATCCCATTAATTTTTTGAGAGATCAAAATTGGATAGCATGGGGAAAAAAAACACCCTGCCTTCTGTGTACTTCTCGGCAAATTGTTGACTTTGCAAAACGATGAAGTAAAATGTTTCGTTTTGTGCCATCGCAAAACAAAGCTGAGGATTTTACTGTATAATATTATTTACCAATTTCCTCATTCAATTGTAGCCACACCACACTGTAGTCATTCAGACATTTGCTCACCTCAGCAGGAGAAGGCTTGGCTCCTTTCTGTGCAGCGATGCTCCCTCCACTCCCTGCCGTGCTGTTCAGCGTTTCCTCCGCGTCAAGTACGGTGGTCGCACGGTACGCCCTCCACGTAGTCGTGGCTTCTGCCTCATCCTCTGACCCGCCGTCCATCATCATCCTGGGTTCTCCTTGTCCTCGTGCTCCCGCTTCGTCCGCCCGGTTCCTCCAGGTGCTCCTCACGGTGACGTTCCTCATCTCCGGTATGCTGTCGTCCTGGGCATGTGGGCCGTGTGTCTGGCTCCTCCAGCTGGTGACTGTGGTGGTGCTGCTGCTGCTGCTGCTCTCGAAGCCCGACTCTGTGTCGTTGTTGAAGTCGGCCGAGCCCGCGTCTGGGGACTGCAAGCTGAAGCTCCTGCGCTGGGAGTGGGAGCAGGTGTGGCTGGCGGTGGTGGTGGTCTCCATGCATCTCTCATGGCTGGCGGTGGTGGTCTCCATGCATCTCTCATGGCTGGCGGTGGTGGTCTCCATGCATCTCTCATGCAGGCCCGGTGCCGGGGACGTGTCCTCTTGGTCCTGGTCCTGGCAGGTCCGCAGGGTGATCCCACTCTTGGGGATGGAGATCTCATAAGGGATGGAGATGCTGCCCCGGTGCTCAGTGCTGGGTCCTGGCAGTGAGCCCAAACAAATCACAATTTAGATACTGTATGTCATAATTAAATCAATTCTATTTATAAACATTTTATTGGAAGATTCAGGGTTTGCCATTTTATCGTAACTCCTCGCTTTTCTGCGTCAATAACCCTTTAGCTATATTTATTGAACAAAACAAAACAAACTGTGCATAATTAATATAGTGTGAATTGTTTAAGATAAGTCATCATTTTTAAAAATCCACCATTTTCATCAAAGCAAAGTGAAAAGAAAATGTCCTCCAGGGGTCAATACTAAGCCCTCTATTGTATTTCTCTCAACAACAATTTATTTGCTGAAAATAGCTGATGTACTGTACAAGCCCACTGTGAACTTGTAAATTTGCCATTTACGGCAAACGTTCCTCTCAGAATAGGGTAACGGTAAAGATCTAGCTTTTATGTACAAGGTTAGAAGCAGCCTAAAGTTACCTATTAGAATGTTACTAGTGGAGGTGTGTCGCTCTTTGACGGCCGTTGGTTCACTGGACAGGCTGTTGCTGCGGCTGCTACTTCTGGACGAGCTCGGGTCATTGGGATAGATGGTTATACTGCTGGTCATCTTATTGCCGGTGGTTAGGATAGGTTTGGTGGAGATTTTGGGTTTACCGTTGGCGGAAAAAGGTTCCGACATCATCACTTCCTTCCTGTCAGTCTCGATGATGGCAGGCTTGATGATGGCTTTTGATCTTAACGCTTCGCGCGGACTGCACACGCGTCGGATCTCAATCCCGGATGCTGTGTATGTGGGATCCTGCACCTGGAGGCCTCCCTCGGCCAATAGCGGCCTGCTGTGGAGCTCTTCATCAAAGGAGCTCCTGGACGAGGAACCCTCGGAATTTGAGTCATGAACACGTGAGTATCTGGGATTCTTGGGTGTTGTAGTCCTACTGCTTATAGGTGCAGTCGTCACCTCAGTCACGGCATCCGGTTCAGATGGCCTTGATCCAATGGATTCTGTTTCAGAAGCAGACGAATGACCTTCTGACACTTGATCACTAGGCAACAGTGGAGTGACATGGGATCTATAGGCTTTGTAGGATCCATTGGCTTTGGAGAGGCTGCAGACGGAGTCAGGGATGGGAACAGAGTCCTGGACCTGGTCCAGTGATTCCTGATCTGACGCAGATGCTGTTTCCATCTCCAGTGCAGAAATGCTGTTGACATTTCCAGAGCTCTCAGGCATTATGTCAGAGTTGTTTGACTCACTATCACTACCGACATACAACTTCGAAACCTTTTCCACCTTGCTCTTTTTGCTTTCTCCGTCAGTCTGCTTCTGAGCCGTCCGCCATGGCTTCTGGTCGTTAGCTGCTGGCGGGTAACGATTAAGGACAGACACTTTCTTGTTATCATTAGAAGACACACTGACAGGAGTGTGAGAGGCTGCCCTTGTCTTCTCCTCTGCTCCTTTGCCCTTGTCTCTCACTCCATTATCAGACGTGGTTTTGGGGGTCCTCCTGCTCTTGTGAGCAGGACTGAGGGCTCTCCTGACAGACTTGGGGGAGTTCTCCTCGGAGTGACTCAGTTCTTTGGTCCTCAGCTTGGTTTCTCTCTTATGTTGAGGAGACAGTTCCCTGTTCTTGTGCTTGGGAGAACTCGGCTCCGAGATGGCAGCGGCACTTCGGTATTTGGGCTTCTCCTGTCTGAAACCTACCGACACAATTTCTTCATTCTCAGCTTTGCCATTCTCTAGGACCTTAGCGGGGTTATTCGGGCAAATGTTGGAACTTCCATTGCCATGGTTACCCTTTCCATTTCCCCCGATTCCACTGTTCGCACAGAGTTGCGTCTTGAGCTGCTCCACCTGCTCGCAAAGTTGATGGGCCCGTGTCCGTTCTGTCTGGAACTTCTCCTGCAGCTCTCCATTCTTGGACTCCGAGTTCTTCAGGTCCTCCTCGACGATCTCCAGCTGTTTGAGGCGGTTCTTCAGCCTCTCCACCTCCTGAGTCAGCTCCTTCATTTTGTTGTCCTCCTCTGGTGTGGAAACTTCCAGGCTGCTGTTCTTCTCGTTCTCAGATTTGTTCCTCAGGCCGACAACATCGTCAGTCAGTTTGAGGTAGTCGAGGCTCTTTTTGCGTCCGGTCAGCTTGCTGGTGAGGAGGCCGGTGGATGACAATTCATCTTCGATCCTTGACCTCATGAAGTCTGCATGGCCGGTGTCAGATGTGGTGCTGAGGCGGTTCTTCTGATGCTCCAGTTTTTCCCTAAGCTTCATGATGATCTGCTCGTCCTCCCTCTGTTTCTCCAGCAGTCTCTTGCGTTCACTGACAAACGTCTGGGTGAGCCCCTTGAGCTTCTCCAGCTCACCGGCCAAGGCCTGCTCTGCCCTGTCCAACTTAACCTCTGACCCCTCCACTTCCTTCAGACGGGCCTTGAGGGCGTCTAACTCAGATGAGAGCTTCTTGGTCAAGTTTTTCTCCTCATTGAGACTAAGGCACAGCTGACCACAGTCAGACTTGCTCTTCCCAAAAGCCTCCTCTAGTTTCTCCAGTTCAGCCATCCTCCTCTGGAGGCGCTCAGTCTCAGCCTTCAGCTCTTTGGTAAGGCTCTCCTCCTCTTCCAGCTTCTCCCTTACTGTACGGCAAAGATCCTCAGCCTTGCGCACCTCCTCGTCCTTGCCCTGAATCTTGAGGAGGCGTTTCCTTAGAGCCTCCACATCTGCAAGCAGTGAGGAGTTGCTGCCTTCTGCTTGGATGATCTTGTCCTGCAAGGGAGAGAGACTTGATCATTCAATAATTGATTTCCTTTTTTTATCAATAAATCACACCTCATTCCTCCTCTTCTTGACATATATACAGTTCAAACACACACATGTACATTTCCTTCACACCATATCCCAACATACTGTAAGTATTCTTAATTATTTGTATTCAATACAAATTAAAATGGAACAAAAGGCACATGCAAATAGTGACCTGTAGGTCAATCAGCTCATCTTCAGACTTCTGCAGCTTGTTGGTGGCTTCCTCCAGTTCGTCCAGCCTTCGCCCCAGACTCTGCAGCTTGTGCCGCAGGTGGCGATTCGTCATGTCCTTGTGATCAGACATGGCTGCACAGTTCTTTGTCTTATGTCAGGTTCACTTTTGCTCTGAACTGGTGATAGCTGGTTTCAATGGGATGGGAGGTGGGGGAGTGCCCCTTTTCCTTCCCACTGCGGCACTCCTCAGCTTCCTCTTTCCTGGTTGTAGTTTTAAGGGCTTGCGTATCCCTCAGGGTGGTGTTCAGCATGAGCATCCGTCATCTGCAGGAGAAAAAGAGCAAACAATGATTTCAGTAATTGGCACTGGATCGTCACGGCATGCGTTTGAATTGTTTCTGAGTAAGCCGAAACCTCCGTATTAACACGAGGAGCAATCGAGTAGAAAAAGACTACGTGAAAATAAATGTTGAATAAGTGTTGCAAAAACTGCAGTAGCACTGCATAAAGTTTGCCAAGGTGTTTAAAAAGTCCTAAGAAAGGCAAAAGAAGGAAGAATGCAGTGAGAGAGAGTGGGAAAAGAGAGGGAGAAATAAAAGGTTGATTGCACGCTGTTAGTAGTCGAGCTGCACACTCAGTGTATGGCTTTACCGTTCCGCCCGGTAGCAATGCAAACCTTAACCCATTCTGACCTGAGATCAGATTCTAAAAATGTCTTCTACATCCTGACAGTTTTCCATTCTGACCTGAGATCAGATTTAAAAAATGTCTTCTACGTCAGTCGTTCTTAGATTTTTCAAAAATAGCAGACCTACAAGCTCGTAGCGCGGTGGCGCGCTATGAGCTTGTAGATCTGCTATTTTTCAATAGCTAAAGCACGACATGATGCTAACACCAAAATGGGTTCCCTCCCAAAATGGGTTAAATCTGCAATCCCCAAGTTTCTTGTCCTGGGATTCAAACCCAGGTCTCCTGAATGGGGGGGCCAAACTACCACTCTTTCAACACACACATATTGTGCATAATATGAGCTTCAGGCAGTACTACTTGTCAACCAGTAGGTGTCCTGCCCAACGTCAGGGTCTCATTTCTCAATGGAACAGTCGGAAGACCACCTTCAACACTGCATACCAATGTTAGATGTGTTCTGTGAATGTACTGAAACTATTTCCTAGAGGAGAGTCATTTACAGTAAATTATTCTCCTCGAATTGAGGCTAGGAATGAGTTTCACAGTTGGCCAAAAATAAACTGACTTTTCAGACGGATAATCAATCAATAATATCCCAAAATGTATGGAAATAAGACATTATACAGGGCAAAGGTATCAGCACAACAGACAGGCTTACACTAAGTGCATACAAAATGTTTCTGTTTGGGTGCCTTGTGTTTCACCTTGTGAAACATCATGTGCTGCTTCCGTCTGCGTAAGTGGATGGGACACACACACACACACACACACACACACACACACACACACACACACACACACACACACACACACACCTGAGTTGCGTCCAGCATCCCAGCATTGATTTCTCACTGCCTCCCCATTTCTGCTGACAGCAGCATATCTCAATGACATTGGCTCTCGGTTCGCATGGCCCCTCCCCTCGGTCTACACACAGTCCTCCTCGCCATGGCAACGGTCACATCATTGTCACAGCATCACAACACTACACCATTCATGATCTCTTGGGGGGGGGGGGGAAGAGCAGTGGAAGGATGTAACAAAGCCGTGTGACTGCTCTGTTTCTTTCGATGCTATACACCAACCAGTGCAGCTCTGAATAACACACTGGAGATATCCCATATATAGCATTATCATGTCCACACTGACCATTACACTGACCTGTCCCACAATATTATTATATTGGTGTTCTCTAGATTTGTAGTAGCTAAACTCTTTTTTTTAAATAAAATATAATAGTGCTGTCCTGGACTTCATTGTACCAGAAAATTACTCAAGCTCATACTTTACGGGAAAAAGATAGTTATCCCATTCTGACCGGGCACCCATTTTGGTGTTAGCATCATGTTATGCTTTACCTATTGAAAAATAGCAGATCTACAAGCTCATATCGCGCCACCGAGTGGCGCGATACGAGCTTGTAGGTCTGCTATTTTTGAAAAATTCGAAGAACGACTGACATTTTTAGAATCTGATCTCAGGTCAGAATGGGTTCATCAGACCAGTGTGTGTCCAGTGGAAACCTCGTATGAATCTGATCTCAGGTCAGAATGGGTTATTTTCTGTTTGAGACCAAAAAGACAATAAATGGCCCCCGAGGACAGCCCTAGACCACGAGTGATTTTCTGACAGTGGTTGTGGCAGTGAAGGAGTGATGGTGAACAGTGGATGAATGTGCTACAGCTACTATAGCTCTCATTACCCTCTGAAGGTCCAGTGAGCCTCTGCAAGATGCAGACACCGATCATTAGCACACGCACGCACGCACACACACACACACACACACACACACACACACACACACACACACACACACACACACACACACACACACACACACACACACACACACACACACACACACACACACACACACACACACACACACACACACACACACACACACACACACACACACACACACACACACACACACACACACACGCAGTCCTATTAGCATCTAGATGCATCGACCCTACTGTGATCCCGACTGTCTCATGAATGATTCAGGTAACCAGGTTTTTCCTGCTCTACCATCTAGTAGTGTCTCTACACACAGTCAAATGCTCAGTGTTAATTTAACTCAGAGAGTGTAAATAGGGTAACATTTTCCACTCCTAACACTGAGGATTTAGTGTGTAGATCCCATTCTGCTCACTTCTTCAATCATTGGCATCATCCTTCAAACCACAACCTTCCCCCACCGACTGACTGACCATTGATCTGCGGAGTGGTGGTGGGGGTGGTTGGGGCATGCAGGGGGCAAGAAACATCTGCACACATCATCACTTATCAACCCCCCCCAGACAACGAGCTGCCCTTGCACCCCTACCCCTCCATTTATTTACCACAATGTATCATACCATGTTCAACAACGGCTACTGCTGTCTGCAGACAGTTCTTCAACATTACAGTACATATACACTCGAGTTGTGCCCTTTAGCTGTGAAGTAATAACACTCCCACTTGATTTGGTTAATCTTTTCATTGCGTGGACTCTGTACGTACATGCTTAGAAAATGCCCTTGTCTAATGCACCCTGCAAGGTACAGCTTGTTATTACAGGGTACTTCAGCATGGATTCATATACTTATTTTATATATCTTTTCTTAGTAAAAAACTAAAACAAGAAAAAAAACAACACTCTGCCCACAATTAATTAAAAGTATTGTTGAACAGTGAACACCAAAGCAATAAGCTTCCAGAGTCAGTGTGGCAATGATTATTTAATAGAAAACATACAATGTGAAATCAAAGTGCTTTGCTCTTGTGTTTTAATTATTTTCTACTTTCATGAGGTCTGGTGGTTTGTGTTCGTCTTGGGGGAGTGCATGGCTTAAGGAAAACAGGGTTGAAAAGAGGAGTGGAACAACAACCAAAAAAAAACAAAGAATGGTTGAGTTGCAGAATGAAAAAAATAAAAAAGGGGGGAGAAAAAAAGGGGAAAAATTGCTTGCCTAGGCCTAGCTGTACAGTTGGGAGCCAAAACACCTTAGTCAATAAAATAATTTAGTCTTACTGTAGCTTTGCCCAGCTGTTGCTTGTTATGTGAGGTATAAGCCAAAGTGTTCTCTGTTGTCTGTCTCTCATAAAGCTATGGTGGTCTGCGTAGTCCGAACAGAGTCAGACAAACCTGTCCCGTCTGATCCTAGGCCAGGATAGCATTCAGTGAAGCAAAATGCTTTTTAAACAGTCAAATATGTCCATAACAAGCAGAGTGGGCTTGCTGGCTTGAGACATTTTAATAAGTTCAATTCTGTTCTTTATGACAGACCTTGAAGTTGTGCTCTGGGGAAAACCAGGTATTTATCTATCATGCTATACTGATGGGCTCCTGGCCTACGGGCCCCATGGCTCGGCATGGCTTACTTATACTGAGGAAACAAAAGAACCGGAGGAGGACATTTTAACCACTTAAAGGTTTCAGTTGACTTGGGTCCCCCTGGGGCCTATACTTGCCCTCCTTCCCTCTACACCAAAATCACAGAAAAAAGCCAATCTACGCATTGTAACATGAGACATTATACAAGCTTCAGTTTCGCCACTAGGGTTCATGTAGGCTAGTTGATACCTGTTACAATGAAGCTATGCAGTAAGCCTAACTGTTTATACTGTCCTCAGTGAAACAGTTCCAGTTCACACACTACAGAGAGACAATTTTGAGTGTCACTGTTGGTTTTGGAGATCTGAAACTTGACAAATTATTATTCTGTGTAATTTTTCTCTTCCCAAATTACAAGCAGCCTACAATGGTTGCAAATAATGTTCATAAACAAATAATTCAGAATTTCAACACAGGTTGAGTCCTGTCCCTGGTAAGTAATGGCTGTTTCTAAAGTGATTTACAGAGTCTTTCATAATCGACGCTGGGCCAGGGGGAGAGACATTTCTCGTGTTCAGTCCGTGCCATAATATGGGAACGCTCCCCAACCTGACGCACGTCAGCAGCGGATCCTCGACGCAACAAGCGTTGAACAGTACACCTGGTGACCTTTGGCAGCAGAGAGCAAGGCTTTTCCTCCTCTGCTCCCCTCTTTCCTTTTTCCCAGGAAAGAGGAAACGTTGAGTTGTAAACAACACAGGAATGGGCTGGGCATTGGGGGACTCACCTCACACAGCAACACTGAACTCTGACTGTTCAAAGCCGTCAATAGCCTTCAAGTTTATACTATATGACATGTAGTTTTGGATCAGATCTCAAAGTTCTGAAATCCAAAAAGTTGGATTAAAGGGAGCGTGACATTAAAATAAATGTGTAATTATTCGTATTATTATTTAGGTTTTCTAAGCTCAATTGCACCTGAACTTTTAACATTCAGTAGATTTTGCACCTGAACTTTTAACATTCAGTAGATTTTCTGTGGTGTGGGGTTTTCTGGCTAAAACAAGTGCTCTGATTTTCCTGTGGACTGTGATGTATGAGTCCACAAATCCCATATATGACATTACAATTTGCCAGGAGATGTCACTGTTGAGGCCTGTTTGAGGCTACAGAACACATGCACAGAGAAAATGTAGAACGTTCAGGTTGTGTTGGTGTAATTGAGGTTATAAAACAAAAAATAAATGAAAATGAACGTCATGAAATCTTTAATTCTTCAAAACGATCTGCAGAGGCAGCGGCCGGGCGTCAGCGCGGCCCGCAGCTACAACTTATAAGGTAGGCTACTAAACGAGTGATTCACATTCACTCCACAAATCAACATTCTGGGAGATCTAGAGCTACATATAGTGTCACAGCTGCCATCTAATGAATTAATAGGTGATTGCACATAATAGTTCACAAGAGCGACGCGAGGCAACGATATCAACGCAACGATAAAGGCACGCAATAACCGTGCGAGCATTGAGTGTCTTCTCTCACCCCCAACGCAACTGAAAAAGTCTGTCCTTAAGGCAACGTGACACTGGTGGAGGCCAACCTCCAAGCCAATCAACAAATATGACCCACTTATCACAAAGGTGGGGCCTCATTAGTGACACTGGGGAGTCGGGGGCAGGACTGGAAGTTTGGACTGAGAGAGAAGAGTAAAGAAGAAAATAAGAAAGGGGATGAAGGGGGAAGTTGGAGAGAGTGGCGAGGGTGAGAGCTGAGGTAGTGCACAGAGAAATGGGAGAAGGGCAGGTAATTTGGTCCCAATGCCAGTATAGAGTGAAATAACTGATTTTAGTAGAGCAGTGGTTCTCAACCAGGGGTCCTTGAGGGGGTTCCAGGTGGTCCCCAGCTAAAAGATGGATAGTTGTGGGCTCGTTGGTAACCAAATGGACCCTTATAGATCTTTAACACTTGAGTGTGAAATTAAACCAGATCATTTTACACTCTCAAGAGTTAAATTGTTGTTAAACATCTGCATTACTTAAAGAAGTCTACACAATTAAGAGAATGTAGAATAATTGTTATTTTGATCAATGTTTGCCTGTTATCTTATCTCTCCTATGGTATAACATCAATACAGCATGGAATTGTGGACAAAGACAAAAGTTGGGGTCTGAGAGGCTAAATGTCATCAAATGGTGGTCAGTGGCTCAAATGCTGAATAAATAATGAGCCTTGATATGAAAAGGGTTGAAAACCTCTACAGTAGAGCGTGAAATCAAATACATAATGCACCTCAACGAAGTGTAGCGGGGGGGGGGGGGGGGGGGGGGGATTCACAAACAGTAGTTATCTTGTGGGGGTCCCCAGGGTGTCCCTCTACTGTACTGTACTGTACTGTAATACCCGAAATCACGTAATGGTTGCTAAAAACTCAGCTTCCCGTCATGCAGCTGTGTAGTGTGAAGCTCAACAGCGCCACTTTGTCACCTGTTGGTTCTCTAAACGCGCACGCACGTACGCATACAAAGGGCCTAAACAGACAGACATAGGGACACATTGCTGTTCCTTACTAAAAATAAACCTCAGCTTCCCATGATGCACCTGTTCACAGTGTGATGCTCAACAGGGCCACTTTTTCACCTGTTTGTACTCTACATAGACATAGGGACCCTAAACAGACAGACAGACAGATATACATAGGGAGGGACACACATTTACTCTGCAGGGTTGATCTACAAACAGCCCATCAATATGCTGAAGTGTCCTGCACTGAAACCCATCATCATCACAGCATGAACTTTAAAATGTGTTTAATATGAAGCCCAACTGTAAGCACCAAATATTCCACACAGTGAATTTATTTATTATTCCAACTGACACACGTCAATGCTCAGTTTCAAGGAAAGGTGACTTGTTCCAATGACACATATCCCCCCATATCTTACAAGTCTGATTGAACCCTACAAAGCCTCCCGCATGCTCAGATCAGCCAACGCAGTGTAGCTGGAAGTACCTTCACTAAAAATGCCGGGACAACGCTCCATACGTCCCAAACTCTTCTCCCTTCTGACTCCAAAACTATGGAATGTACTTCCCATTGCAATCAGAACTGCACTCACTCCCAATCTTCCGCCGTAGTCTGAAAACCCACCTCTTCAGACTCCATTAGCCTTAGCACTTACCCTAGCCGACGACCTTACAGGCGTATGCAAAGGCTCAACTTATGTAACAATGATTTCATGTAGACAGCACTATATAGTATATGCATTGTTTCATTATATAGCTATTCCACTGTTTCTTAGCTTACGTATCATGATGCATGATGACGTTTTTATGTATATTATGTATTACCATGTTTTTTGTTCTTGCTTACTGTAAATCGCTCTGGATTAAGAGCATATATGCCAAATGCCTAAATTGTAATTGTAAATTGGATATACATGCTCAGTAAGTCACTCAGTCACTCATTCATATTGCTGCAGGGTGACATTATGATAAAAAAAAGAAAAGGTGTGGAATTGTAAGAACAGCTTTGAAAGAGAGGTGGAGGGAGTTACAACAGGGAAGGCAGTAGGGAGGGAGAGGGTGGTGGAGGGAGGGAGAGGGTGGTGGAGGTATTCTGTAAGTAGGGAGGGAGAGGGTGGTGGAGGTAGTAGGGAGGGAGAGGGTGGTGCAGGTAGTAGGGAGGGAGAGGGTGGTGGAGGTATTCTGAAATGAAGGAAGTAGGGAGGGAGAG
>NC_137876.1:37856452-37921452 GCF_963924005.1 Protomyctophum bolini
AATACCTAGTCCTCTCTGCTTCCCTCCATATGACGTTAGGGACGAATGACTGCTTACAGCATCAACAATGAAATGTGGTGAAATAGTGGGCAAACAAGACGTCGCCTTCGTTCAGAAAATAGATTTGTTCATGCGAGGCGACATGAGAGTTCACCGCCAAAGGCTGCACAGGGACAACAGTGAGATGGATGGATGCTGTCTGCTGATCACTCAGTGACCCAGTATTCCAGATAATCTTCCAAATATGTATTTTTCTTTCCAAAAACAGATTATAGTCCACTTGCCAGAATGTGAACCCAGGCATGTTGAGTACATCAAGGTTTTATGTTAGAAATGTTGAGTGTGGGTCCCCAGCATGTAGAAACTGTGAGATACTAACTTGCATATGTTGAGCAAGTTTCATAATTGACATAATATGTGACCATACCATTAACAACCTATATGGGCAAAATAAATCTAAATTTCATCATGCTTTAAGTAGCATGTGCCGTATCAAACTAGGGGGTTTTCATGATGCTGAATCCATTCCAAGCATTAGTTTACCACAAAAAAATAATTCCTTGGGCTAAAACGGCCATAGCCATCATCACAAATGTGATGATGTCAACTATGGCCATGCTATGCACGCAGCGAGATGGACAGTTTTTTTATTTTTCTGTTTACATCATCACCAATAGCAACCCAGTGCTAATGTAAGTAGCATTACTACTCAATCTAATCATAACCACTATGAAGGACCAAAAGACATCTATGATCTATGCCAAAAAACTACACCAATAGCGGCAAATGTGTTAAGACCTGGAGGTGTGGCCAATGCCATTTGGCTGTTTTGAGTGGCCAAATAGCATTGGCCATGCCTCCGACCTGGTACTTAAGACACGCAAAATAGGTCCCTGAGATCTTGATTACAAAGTTAATTGACACATCAGGCTTCCTTCCTTGCTCCTCTGTTTTTTATCCATCATAGAGGCCTGGCTGCAGTTGCTAAACACACAAAGGGAAGCCTTTCAGCCTCCATCTTGGTTTTCATTTCCACTCTTCTGAATACAATCTGGTTTTTACTAAGGAAACAAGCTGCTAGTCTTTTTAGTCTCAGCAGCATGCCATATTCAGGGCGAGATGCAAACCCCACACCAGAAGAGGAAAGAGGGAGAGAGAGTATAATGAAAGTAGGGTAGTCTATAGAGTAGTACATTTTCTATCTATGATTGTGCCAAGGTTGGTTTAATCTCCTTATAGGGTCGGGGCAAGTAAAGTAAAGTTTGATGTTTAGGTTTATAATCAGCTTTTGAAAATTAAGTGGCGGATACTTATGTTGAACCACTTTACCATGTAAACTGCGAAAATACTGAAAAATAGGGAAAATACTGGTATTGAACTCTCTCTCAGATAGACACACAGACGGACAGATGGACTGTGAGGTTGCCCCTGAATGGATCCAGAGAGCATGATGGGATATAATGAGTGACAGAGAGCGTTTAAAGTGGTGGCCCGCAGATTGCAACTGACGTAACAATGTTGGCGTTAACACAGAGATTAATTTAAAAATATTTTTAATGCATCGACCGAGATAGAGTGTACAACTAGGATACGAGCATGAACTCCTGTCAAATGTCAACATTTAGAAGGGCAATGTGGGACGGACCCGCCCCTGCTCATGCCAACAATTTATGTTGATATTTTTTCCAGCAGTGTATTTCTATTCCAGTTGAAAAGCTGCTATTCTAGTAACCACTCAGCCTACTGAGCCTAGTAACCCAGGGCCTTTTCTGGGTCTGTCCTATGAAGTGTGTCTAAAGCTAGATTCCTTGAACTGGTGCCTAAAAGTAGTCCCCTGCCTCTGGAAGGCAGAATGATGACACCCACAGAGAAGATGGAAATTCATTGGGATTCAAAGGGGCCATGCAACCAAGAGATGAAAGTTACGATAGGTGATGAGAAGGAAGGACGGACGGAAGAAATAAAGTATCCCTTTCTACATTTACGACCAGATTGAGGACATGATTTTCAACAAGCTGAACGCAACGCAAAAGCCCTCTGAGCCGCATGGCTCTGCTCTGGCCCTGTTGAGGCCTGATCCTGGCAGCACAACAACAAAGTGAACAAACTATTAGAGCATGTTCTTCATCAAAAAACACCACTATACACGCAGGATGGCGCACGCACGCACACACGCACGCACGCACCCACCCATCCACGCACGCACGCACGCACGCACGCACGCACGCACGCACAGTTGCTATGAGCGGGCCGGGAAGCAGAGGAGGTCTAAAAGAAAAACGCAAAATATATTAGATGTTCTATTAAAAACAGCAGCATCCAAAAATACTAGCCTGTCAGTTGCCTGCTAGTCTCCAGGCCATGGGGAGAGGAAGGAGTCACAGAGATCTGGGGAGACTCAACACACACACACAGCTACAGGCAGAAATCAGATCACAGGGCTGAACTAGCCCATAACATCACAAGCAATGCATCGCTTCTATGTTCAGCACTCGTACTAGATCGATACAACAGATCCGGTGCATTATCCAGTGACTAGACGGGCAAATACTGTAACACAGGTGGTGTGCAATTGAGGGGGGGGGCGAACTTGGAGGCATAATTGTGAAACTGCCATTCGATTAAATTATTAAATTCCTCCTCCCAGTGGGTGAGCGTCCGTGGACATGTCACTCTTAGATTTATGCCTTTGTTCTGTGTGGGTACAGACAGTGAGGCAACAATGACCATCTTTACCACCCTGCGACCTCTCAGTCAAAACTTAAATATTTGTCCTTCCCTAGAATTGCTGCTGCGATGTTAGGTTAAACATGATAGATGTGTGTGTGTGTGTGTGTGTGTGTGTGTGTCTGTGTGTGTGTGTGTGTGTGTGTCTGTGTGTGTGTGTGTGTGTGTGTGTGTGTGTGTGTGTGTGTGTGTGTGTGTGTGTGTGTGTGTGTGTGTGTGTGTGTGTGTGTGTGTGTGTGTGTGTGTGTGTGTGTGTGTGTGTGTGTCTGTGTGTCTGTGTGTGTGTCTGTGTGACTGTGTGCGTGCGTGCGTGCGTGCATGCGTGACAACATGCGGCAGCCTACAAATGTGGTTCCATCCCTGTTTGTTTGTTTGTTTTTGTTGTGAACATAGATGTATGTCCAGCACAGGGCATACAGGCCAACACTCCCTGCATTGAGTTTCCTTGAAATATTACCAGACTCTAATCGGCATTTCTCTTCTGAGTTAATGGTGTACACTCTCGCAATGGATAAATTAACACTTAAGGATTTTATTGGGTATGTTATCCAAACACACACTCCACCACAGGCATTTGGTGAAATGAAAATCAACATATACTGGTGTTTTAAACTGAAAGCAAACAAAGCTAAGCGTATACTTCAGCAATAAGCCACGAGAGGTCTCAGGTTACCGGGTATTTTACACTGGCTGGGGGCGTAGACTTCTACCTCCCAGCCAGTGTAAAATACCCGGTAAGCTGGGGCCTCGAGTGGCTTATTGCTTTTCTAAAACGGTTACAAACATATAGCAATATTAACCTAATAAAACTATTACATTCACAAAAGTAGCTACGCTTTGCGCCACCAGAGCGAGCGAGCCAGATCCACAACACTTCCTTGTTTTGCTCTGCAAGTAGCCTATGTGACGGGAGAATAGCGCTTGATGTATTTACGGGGCTGCCTGGAGCCACACATTCACAGTCATATGAGCCGGGCGGTGCTTAGACGCAAGTGTTTGTAAAGCAATCAAGCGCTCCCCTTCCCCAGTTCAGCTACAAGGCTGCAGGATGATACAAAGTGATTGAAGGAGTGGGTTATCGGTGAAATTTACACCGGTCACGTGACGGTAACCAGCCAATCAGAATTAAGTATTGGGACTACCCGTTTTAGAAATGGTATTTTCACTAGGCGTCTTATCTGTTTGGATGAGCAGAAAATGCTATATTACCCCACACCGAAGCAACCCAATCCATAAAACAAGACACTTGTATATGTAAGGAATTGGTTTTGATGTGGCAATGGAAGTTACAGGACATCAGGATTGTGGGAAGAAAGTGGATTGGGCTAAGAGTCAGTGTCAGACTCAGAGTGGTAGTCATTCATAGCTCATCAGGAGGATATGTGACTGAGAGTGGGAGAAAAAGTGCTTCTCGGAGCACAGGTCTATTGGGCTAGCAATGTTTCGAAATTCGCCAATCAGGATAGTAGTGCTAATATAACAGGACAATGTGAAAAGGGTGGCATGTGTTCCTCAGCCTAGTGGGAATGTGTGTGCAATGTTTCACGGCAATCGGAAGCTGCCTTTATGATTTGAGGCGGAGGAGTAATGTAAAGACAATTATCTAGCAATAATCGGCCCCATGGTGGCACGTGGTGGCCGAAATGAAAGATTCTGGGCACAGGTTCTCCTCTGGCATCCAGGGAGTGTGTGTGCACAGTTTCGCTGTGATCAGACCAACGGTGCTGGAGATCAGCTGTTCACAAATGGACACACATGCACGCGGACAGACGGACAGGGTGCAAAAGCCATGCCTTCGGTGACAACATATGAACTTCAACTTGAGAGGGAGCTCTTACTGAGGATGTGGTGTCTACGAATGGGGCAGGAAACTATTATTTGTGTCCGCCAGCCACAATGACTGGTGCATTCTTAAATTCAACTGCCACTTTCCCTACTTTACCAACAAAACAATGGCTGATGTCCTGCCAAAGTGGCTGGTAGACAGGCTTACCATATACAGCCACATTTTTGTCTCCACCAGGCCGAAGGTGTGCGTGTGTCCGTCCGTCTGTCCTTCCGTCTGTGAACAGATAATCTCCGTTAACGTTAACCGGTAACCCGGTCGATGCCAAATTTTGCACACAAACTCCCTGGATGACAACAATTTCCAGAACGGCCTGTTATAGCACCACCAGGAGGCCGCTTTGTGAAAAACAAGTTTTTGGACAGTAAACCTACAGATTTTGTCAAAACATCACGCAAATTGGTACACAGTCTCTCTAGAGCCTTTCAACGAAACGGGTCTTTCAGATTTCTCAGACTCCATCCTAATTGGCTAAAGCCCATCACACACCGTCTGCGAACGCCGCGTGTCAAAACAGCTGCCTCCGTTATTTTCAATGAAACTATCCCACAACGGCGGTGTCCGGCGCGCGTTCACGCCTCGCCTGACGCTCTACTGCTCTACACTGTTCTACTTTCCAGGCGTTGCCGCGCGGCAACGCCTGTGCCGCGTCGCTGCGCACCCGGTGTGTGTTGGGCTTGAGATTGGCTTCCAAAGTTAGCAGGAGTGCTCAGTTTCAAACAAAATGTTGCAAATCATGAACACATCGTGTGATTTCCGTGAAATTGTGCAAGCACATTCCCACTAGGCCGAGGAAGAAATACCACGTGAACATTTTCAACTCAGCCTCATGGTGGCGCTATAACTGTCCGAAAAGTGTTTTAACCTCTAACTGCACGGATCTGTGGATAACTTTGTATATACTCCCTGGAGGCCAAGGTAAAACCTTTGCCTGGAATTTTTCACATCTGCTCTTTATAGCGCCACCAGGAGGCCGACATATGTACATTTTCTATTATTACTCCTTCAGATTTTATACAAATTTCACACAAAACGGTACACATGCTCTCTATAGTCATGTGATCAAGACGCCCGCTTTGTACCCGTTTTGTACAAATTGCCACAACTACTCAATGCAGCGTCTGATTGCGGTGAAACTGTGTGCATGCATATTCCCACTAGGCTGAAGAAGAAATGCCACTTGACAGTTTTCAAATCAGCCTCATGGTGGCGCTACAACAGGCCAAGCCGCATCACACACACACACAATGATTATATTACTCCTAAACATCTTGCCAAACACCACACACACTCCTATCCTTCTGGTGGAGACCTGTGCCCTGAAGGGCACTTTTTCTAGTTTGAGATAATTTCCCACCTGTGTGTGTGTGTGTGTGTGTGTGTGTGTGTGTGTGTGTGTGTGTGTGTGTGTGTGTGTGTGTGTTTTGTCTGTGCACGCGTGCTACGGTTTCACTATCTGGTGCATGGTGTGAAACCGTGGGAAGCCCCCATTGTGGAAGCCCAGGGAAGCAAAGGCAGAAGTCATTGTTATTTTGTTAGTCAGATCTAACAAGGCTGTGACAGCACCCCTCCCACACGAAGCACCAGCCACACTGTGACATCATTAATATGAGCTGCAAGCAGCCTTGGGGCAGCCAGAGAGAGAACAGGCCTTTTTTTTAAATACACAACAGGTCCTCTGTTTGGAACAAAACCCCTCTACAGTAGAGGAAGTAGTGTAGCCTACAACGTACCCATACCTTTCATCAGGTTTTTGCTATATGAATGACCGAATAATAGGAGAAAAGGTGTACATGTCCGTACACTTGAGAGAGAAATGATGGCCGATACATTTTGGCGGATGACGTGCAACAAAGGTCACAAGCCGTTCCTTTTGAAGTTGTCCTTTAAACATGACACTCAACTCCTGCCTCTTCACTCATTGTAATTCACATTGAATAGGAACATCAGTTAAAAAAGTTAAAATTACAGGAACGTTCTCTCGTAAATCCAACTGGAGAGCGACATACTTTTTTTTATACTGTTTGTGGCCACAGCCCATTAACAGACAGTGTAGTCAGGACAAACACTATTTAAAACCTCTTCATACAGCTGTTCAAACATTCTCAGGTATCAGCAGATGTCAGCTAGAACAGTTATATGACCCAATGATGAGTGGAGATATGCTGTGTGTACGTGTGGGTATCTATTATAGCTCTGACCTGCTTATGGAGGAATGTGTGTGTGCCACCAATTCACACCGATAAGCGAACATGACGACACGATGGCTCTCATCACTTGGGAACCATGAAGGACAACTATCAACAGCTGATAACCCTGTTAACTGTCCTTGTGTGTGTGTGTGTGTGTGTGTGTGTGTGTGTGTGTGTTGGGTGAATATGCCCATGCAACTGTCAGACAGAGTGAGAGACAGAGGGAGAGTGGCAAAGAGAGATGACAATGCTAGTAACTCCACCTTGGCAACTCGCTGTTTACTTTGGCCAACTGTAGGCAGGATGTTGACTGGTGAACACGACTCACAAGTCACATCAGTAAAGAACTAAAGATATGTGGAATTCTTCTTTTACCCTTTAGTCTTTGCTTGTCTTACTTGTGAAGTTATTTATTTATGCCCACTAGCTGGATAAAACATCTACATGTATGTAACTATGTATCTATATATATATATAATCTTCATTAAAGGTCGACTTCACCACTTTTCATACTGAATAATATTGGTCCTCACTAATGTTCATTATAAAATAGAACAATCTTTTTCTACTCTGTCTGTGTCTAATGGGAGGGCTGTGCGAAGTTCAGAAACCCGTCTTCCAGTGACATCATCGATGGGGAATCCAAGCTAATGGAATACTGCAGGCTTTCTATTCCTGAAAAGTTACAATTCTATAATGGAAGCCATCGTTCTGGCAAGAATATATTAGATACTTGATTTTTTTCAAATCTGCCTAACGATGATGTCACTGAAAGACGGGTTTCTTAACTATCTCTACCTGTAGCTGTTAGCATAAACCCCAGCTCCAGGGGCCAGCATACACGTTCACTTTAAGAAGTCGGAGTTTGCCCCAACCATATTTCCAATCCCATAGTTGCAACGGTGGTTGCTATGGGAACCAATGTTAAAGGATTCCGTAGGCTTATAGACGGAGTCCACGTTGGGGTACGTATATATACGGACTTGGCATATGACGCCACCTAGCGTCGATGTACGTATATACAGAATACAGACTTGGGGGAAAAAAGAGTTAACTGCCCACAGCCCTCCTATGAGACAGACCGAGTAGATTATTCTTTTGCTATTTTATCATTGTCGAGGACCAATTATAATGAAGATAGGTTGAAAAATGGTGAAATCATCCTTTAAGCGCGTTTAATATTACAGAAATATATTTTTAATATACGCCAATTGTGTTTTTATATGCAATTTAATACTTTGTTAGCGTTTATGGAGAATGTGACCTAGTGAATGTATTGGTGATGAGAGAAGATGGTAGGTCTAGGAGGTCATAGACCTACCATCTCCTCTCATCATCGAATACATCCACCCAAGGTCACAGACAGCAGGACCACTGCATTACAGTTCCCTCAACTGCTGCTCTTCATGATCTCCACCTCTCTCTGTCTCCTCACCATCTCTCCTCCCATGCCCACATCCACATCACCTCCTCTCTCTGTCTCCTCACCATCTCTCCTCCCATGCCCACATCCACCTCCTCCCAATGTCACTATGATCTCCACCTCTCTCTGTCTCCTCACCATCTCTCCTCCCATGCCCACATCCACATCACCTCCTCTCTCTGTCTCCTCACCATCTCTCCTCCCATGCCCACATCCACATCACCTCCTCTCTCTGTCTCCTCACCATCTCTCCTCCCATGCCCACATCCACCTCCTCCCAATGTCACTATGATCTCCACCTCTCTCTGTCTCCTCACCATCTCTCCTCCCATGCCCACATCCACATCACCTCCTCTCTCTGTCTCCTCACCATCTCTCCTCCCATGCCCACATCACCTCCTCTCTCTGTCTCCTCACCATCTCTCCTCCCATGCCCACATCCACATCACCTCCTCCCAATGTCACTCGCTCCACCCCCACCCCTGCTATTACTGCTGTACAGTACAGTGGAGTACAGATGAGTAAAGTACAGTGGAGTACAGTACAGTACAGTGGAGTACAGTACAGTACAGTGGAGTAGATGAGTACGGATGAGTACAGTACAGTACAGTACAGTATAGTACAGTACAGTGGAGTAGATGAGTACGGATGAGTACAGTACAGTACAGTACAGTACAGTACAGTACAGTACAGTACAGTACAAAGGACTACAGTATACTATTCCCGCTAGGTTGCCACATTTACGACATCCAAGCAATGTGGTATATAGAAACATGCCACTTGCCATGCTTGCTTTTAGATGGAAATAAAAACAAGCAAAACAAACAATAGGGCCACTCAGCCAGGTTGCCAAGTTTGCCCTTTCCAACCAACTGGATATATGAAAACATCATGGGTTGCCATGTTTGCTTTTCCAAGTTAAAAAAACAACCAAAACCAAAACAGTATCGACTATCACCCTCCCGCTATTGTCTTCTTCCCATTTGTGACGCGTGGTGCTAGGATGAGCAAATTCTAGTTCTCTCTTATCCACCCCTCCCCAAGTAGCTCACTGAGGCAACGGGAGCCGATCAGTCAAGTTCTCCACACAGCAGTGATTCTCAACCTTTTTCATTTCAAGGACGTCCAGTTTGATATGCAAGTACTGTACTCTTTCCGTGCCGATGACGCCTTTCACAACTTATTTTAAAGTGTCAATCTGTACCGTTGACGACTTTCATGACTTTTTGGCTCCAGGCGACCCGTGATTATACTATAATCACGTAGGAGACGAGTTCATTCTGCGAAGGGGGGCGATCCCTCCAGTCACTCCTGTTATAACCACGATCTTTAGCAGCGTTTTTCTCTGAATCTTTTCTCCATCCGCGTCAGGATTGGCAATTAGGCAATATTTGGACCTCAATGAAAAGTCTTCGATGCCCTGCGGTTCTCATATTAGCACTTCTAGCAGCACTGAAGGAGCACCAGAGTGGCTTCAAGATGGCGGATCGGGTTTCTGAGTGAGCGCTCGCGTTTCCATGGTCTTGAGTGCAGAGGTTGCTGGGCACGGAAAGAGTTTTAAGTACAATGTTGAGGTTTTTGTACTTTCCAATACTTTTACTTCTACTCCACTACATTTCAGAGGCAAATATTGTACTTTTACTCCACTACAATTACCGTATTTGAAAACTAAGTTACTTTGATTATTATTACAAAACATACATTAAACACATCCCTATATACTGTACATTTCGGTCATTTGAAAATAGCCGATCTACAAGTTCACAATGCGTCGCAATACAACGCATTGGAGCTTGTAGATCTGCTATTTTTTATTAGATTATTATACATTTGAAAACTTGAAATGCGACATTCTGCATAATTAGTACTTTGGTACTTCAAGTACATTTTGAATTCCAGACTTTTACTTGTAACAGAGCATTTCTATCATAATTTCTAACTTTTATTAAGTATGCCGGAGAGCAACCTACACACACTCCACTCAGAGAGACATTTAAAAGCCTCTGTTGATACACAGCGTTTATCCCTCTCGCACATCACACACAAACGCAGCGAGAGCTTGCTTGGCAGAGCCTTGACAGCTTAATGCCTTGGCATCAGGTGCCCTCTGCGGCTGCACACCTTCAGTGGCTGTCTCAGGAGAGGTCCAGAGAGAGAGACTTGAACAGGGTGGATGCGCAATATGCATTGTGAGTCATAATAGAGCAGAGCAAGTGGTTCTTGCCCCCGGGGGACAAGAACCACTTGCAAGCTTTCGGTCTACTGACCTTCTTCGCAAGACTTGATACCTAAAAAAAAAATCACACCCGTGTGAAGGGAGGGGCGCTTTTAAATTCTGCCTCAAATTCGAGCGTGGGGTTTGCTGTACGTTCACGTCGGCACGGCATGTATGATGCAAACGCAAACGGGTGATCCTTGCGTAATTTCGGTCGTAGCATTGATAAATGTGACGGCTGAAATCTATCTGGCACGCCCTAGAAAATCAAGCCTCGCCCTCGTTTTTGTGATGTAGGCTACTATATTAATATTACCCATTTGTGCGCAGTGCACGTTTAAGCATAGTCATGTTAAACGTGGTGAAGGCGATCCCAGTGAGACTGCTCACTGCATGCTGTGAGTGCTGTGAGTGAGTGATGCCTGCAGTGCCCTGCACGTTAACCCATTCTGACCTGAGATCAGATTCATACGAGGTTTCCACTAGGACACACACTGGTCTGATGAACCCATTCTGACCTGAGATCAGATTCTAAAAAATGTCAGTCGTTCTTCGATTTTTCAAAAATAGCAGACCTACAAGCTCGTAGCGCGCCACTCGGTGGCGCGCTATGAGCTTGTAGATCTGCTATTTTTCAATAGGTAAAGCATAACATGATGCTAACACCAAAATGGGTGCCCGGTCAGAATGGGTTAATGAGAGATAGCCTGGCAAGGCAGTCATAATCAACATTTATGGAGTGATGATTAATGAATGAATCATAAACGTATGGATGAAGGCTGGTGTGTGCTGCATGTGCTGGTGTCGCTGCCGCCGTTTATGCTTATGATTAAGCATAAACTTGTAACATTGTAAACATGTTATATTTTTTTATATTGCGCGATTTTAATTGCTCCTATCAATTTCATATGACACATCATTGATGTATTCCTTTACATTTATTTATGTATTTTATGTATGTATATATATAGGCTATAGTACATATACAGTTTTATATTAACATTTTAGGAGTGAATACATATGTTTAGATGCCCGACAGAAAAACAGGTGCAGACAAAGTCAACGATAGCTCCCGACGTGATGTGAATTCTGGCCTGGCGTACGTCCAAGTTCAAAGTCACGCTGGAATGATAAATGCCGAAAATTGCAGTGATAAATGAGGGCCTATGCCTATTTCTATTTGCTCAGACACTATGATGTAAAATTAATTGTCAATGGTAATTTAATGTTTGTGTAGGACGGAAATCTACACTAATAGCTGAAAATAGGAGCCTCTCTCAAAAAGAAAACACAGACTTTATTGACAGAAAGTAGCTAACATGCAGCATAACATGTGGATCTTTATGAAACAAAGTCTTTGCAAATTGAAAGATAATTCTACAGCTGCAATGTTGGTGAGTTTAACGTTGTTTAATACAAGCAGATTGGAAATTCGATTTGGATCAATGGGCTGTCAATGGTATTGCAACTCTAGATTCATCCCGCTAGAAAAATAATCTAGCATTGCAAAGTGTGCTTGTCAGGGTGGGGGGGGGGGGTCCCTAGGCTGGCATTAGCCAGACTTGTAATGCGGATTCATTCACTGAACCAAATCAAATTAAATGTAATGCATCAAATCCTACAATTTCAAATTCTTGTCAGGGTGGGGGGTCCCTATAGCCTGGCATTAGCCAGATTCATAATGTGGGGGTATACGTGTGAGTGAGTGAATCACACATATGATTATTTGGGGGGGGGGGGGGGGGGGTCACGGCCTGAAAGGGTTGAGAGAACTGTAATAGAGAGAAAGTGCTGAACACTGACAGAAAGCTGGAGAGAGAGAGAGAGAGAGAGAGAGAGAGAGAGAGAGAGCTATACTGTACAGTGAAAGAGATGCATGACTGTGGTGCGAGCGCCCACAATGCAGAGCACACCACTGCAGTGAGAATGCAGCACTGGGCTGGTGGATGGAGGGAGAGGGGAAAGGAGGAGAGGAAAAGAGAAAACGAGATAAAAGCAAAACGATGACGCTGCGAGGGAGAAAGAGGTAACGTCATCAATAGGGGAACTAGATGAGTGGACAGGATAGCCTTTGCCAGGTTACAAAACGCCATCGTCATCAAGTCGCAAATGACAAGCTGCTACAACTCAGCAGGTAACCTAGCAAGCACAAAGTGTACTATAACTACTAGCTTCCCATGTGTTTATAAAGTATATATATATAAAATGTTATAGTATACAGTACAGTATATATATACTGTATAGTAAATATGTGAAATCTAACAAATATTATATGAATTATGCAGTTGAAAATATACAGCTTACAGCAGAGCATGACCATAAACCAGTACAGTTACAAACTCAAACTAATTAGATGGCTGAGTTCTAGTTAGAGAAATAAACTTGTCATTCGATTCCAGGTTTTGTGCAGAAACTGTAAAGAGACTCTGAAAGAGACCAAGGACGCTACGGTCACTCTCCACGGCCACTGATCAGTGGTGGAAAAAGTACTCAATTGTTTTATTTAAGTATAAGTATCAATACGGCAATGTACTCATAAAAGTCCGGAATTCAAAATTTACTTGAGTAAAAGTACAAAAGTATTGGCATCACTTAAAGGACCACTTCACCACTTTTCAACTTATCTTCATATAATTGGTCCTCACTAATGTTCATGATAAAATTCCACATTTCTTTCAACTCAGTCTGTGTCTCATTAGGAGCTAGGCTGTGGGCAGTTCAGAAACCCGTCCACCAGTGACATCATCGTTAGGCAGAGTTTTTTTAAACCATTATCACATTGCAACTTTTAGAAAGCCTGCAGTTTCTATTAGTTTCTAGCTTGGATTCCCTCGATGATGTCACTGGTGGGTTTCTGAATTTTCCACAGCCCTCCCATGACACCGACTGAGTAGAAAAAACGGTGTCATTTTATGATGAACATTAGTGAGGACCAATTATATGAAGATAGGTTGAAAAGTGGTGAAGTGGTCCTTTAAAGTACTAAATGTGAAAGGAACTGGTTGGAATAACGTGTTCCTTCCACGCGCTACGTCCAACCAGGGAAACTCCCTCCTGTCAGGTGTAAAGGAGCAACTTGGACACTCAGGCATGAAGGAAGCATGAGTTCAAGTCCGTTGCTCTCCCCATGTCCCCCATATATGGGGACTAGGTTGGTGGAGGGTGTGTAGAGCCCAGGATCACATTAGATGATTGGCACGGGGTGAAAAATGGGTTACAAAATCGTGGGATAAAAAATAAAATATATAAAATAAAATAAAAGTACTAAACGTAAAAGTAATCATTGTGAAGAATGCCCCTTTCAACATTTCAAATCATAAAACATCTTTTGATGTAATAGCAGATCTACAAGCTCACAATGCGTTGCATGTTTTGTAATAATCCAAATCTACAAAGTAACTAGTTAACTTAAGTTTTCAAATAAATGTGGTGGAGTAAGTACAATATTTAGATATGAGTAGTGGAGTAGAAGTAAAAGTATAGAAGTATAGGCTAGGGCAAGTACCATGGGCTAAGATGGAGTCTGAAGAGGTGGGTATTCAGTGCATTCCACATGCACACATATGCATTCGTCACTGAAAACAAAACAAACATGCCAATCGTTCCATATTGAATTCGCAGATTTACTCTCCGTGCAGGCCTTACGCTAGATCTCTATGTGTGTGTGTGTGTGTGTGTGTGTGTGTGTGTGTGTGTGTGTGTGTGTGTGTGTGTGTGTGTGTGTGTGTGCGCGGCTGTGCGCGCGTGTGTGTGAGCTCAGGGTACGTGGAAGGAAGCATGGCGCCGGCTTTAGTACCCAACAGGAAACAGCCTCACAAAGAGCACCAGAGGAGGGGAAAGGCAACAGAGGAAAAAGAGGGCAATATAGAGAGAAGAAGAAAAAAGAAGAAGAAAGAAGAACTAGAAAAAAGAAAGGCAGGGAGAGGCAGCAGGCCTTGGAATATGAAACAACAGTCTGACCCTGCGACTTCCAAGTGACTACACAGTACACATGCACCTGTGTACTGCTATACTAGCTATATACTACACTGATGATGACTACCACCAACTACAGTCATTCTCCAACCTCTAACCATCGCAACTAGAACTCAGAACTCATCACTGTGAACTATACACCTCAGTAGAATGGTCTTCTCGGGCTCTTAGAAGGAAACAACATGCCACCCTGTTCATGTATAAAGCACTAATAGGTAAACTACCTCTGTATTTAACAAAACTGCTAGATCTCAATACATCTGCTTATAATACCCACAAGATATGCTTTTATTGAAGTTACCAAAAACTACTACTAAATTGGGAGATACTGCCTTCAGGGTGTATGCTCCACATTTATGGAATACTTGTCAAAAAGAATTGAAGTTGAATGTCCATGTTTTATTTACTACTTTTAAAAGACTCTTAACTGACCTCACACTAGAGGAAGGCATATGCACCTGCTTTATGTAATATTTGGTTATAAGGTTTTGTTTCTTTGTGTATGTGCTTGTGTATTATTGTTGTACTGTGTGTCCATGTCATGTATCTATGTAAAGTCATTGCTGTAAATGTTCTTGCTTGTATACAGGGCGCCATTGAAAAAGAGACCCTGGTCTCAATTGGATTCCCCTGAAATAAAGGTTTCAATCAATCAATCAATCAAACTACGGTACCTGCCTGACCTCTGTCACGGTCCTCACTTTCTAAAATTGGACTCATTTGGTTCTCACAAGGATACACACACACACACACACACACACACACACACACACACACACACACACACACACACACACACACACACACACACACAACATTGTATAGGGAATACTTTAAAACTTAAATAGAGTACAAGAATAAAGTACAACACAAACTTACTTTCTCTCCCGCCTCTTATGGGTGGCACATCAAGCTAATCATCCCAGACAGGTCTCCATTCTCTGCAAATACACATGACACAAACAGGGCATGAGGTTACTTCTAGTGAACTCGGGAGTCACAGTCATCATAAACTCAAGACACATACCCATGCCATCCTTTCACCATTGTTATGCTTGGCAGTTGGCAGAGATCCTGGCTGCGGCCAAGCCGACAATGCCATCACTGTAGGAGAGAGCATTCACAGTGGAGCTAACAGGCTCAGAATGAGCTAACTGCTCAGATATGGGGACGCATTCTGAGGCTTTGCAATGGGCTCATGCATGAGCAGACAAGCAGTTTTGGCTGCGACAACACAAGGCCCCATTCAGCTGTATCTGGCTAAGGCTTTGGGGAGGCAATCTCTTGTGTACACACACACACACACACACACACACACACACACACACACACACACACACACACACACACACACAAACAGAAATACACCATTATCATTATCATCATCACCACAGAAGCGCTATACCCTTACCTCAAAAACATGCACAGGACAGGCATGCACGTGCACACATACAAACATGTGCATGTAATGTACACACCCACAGTCCTGTACAAACATATGAACACACACACACACACACACACACACACACACACACACTCCAGACTTGAAGCATTCCATGCAGTAGCATTCCATATGTTTGGTTAAGCAGAGAGAATCCAGATTTAAGGCTGGTGTCTGGACTGAATTTACAGAGAGATGCAGAGGGAGAGAGACAAAGACAAAGGCAAAGAGGGAGAGAGGGAGGGAGAGAGATCAGAATGGGTGGCAGGGTTGAGGATGATGGAAAAGGGAAACATTCCTGTGAAGTACAGGGAGCAACTGAAGACTCCGGTAAGTACAGTAGTTGAATGAACGGTGTGTCAATGTCATGACTACAGACGTCAGCACTGCCAGTGAGAGATGCAAACAGAGAGAATGACTACAGACATCAGCACTGCCAGTGAGAGATGTAAACAGAGAATGACTACAGACATCAGCACTGCCAGTGAGAGATGCAAACAGAGAGAATGACTACAGACATCAGCACTGCCAGTGAGAGATGTAAACAGAGAGAATGACTACAGACATCAGCACTGCCAGTGAGAGATGCAAACAGAGAGAATGACTACAGACATCAGCACTGCCAGTGAGAGATGTAAACAGAGAGAATGACTACAGACATCAGCACTGCCAGTGAGAGATGCAAACAGAGAGAATGACTACAGACGTCAGCACTGCCAGTGAGAGATGCAAACAGAGAGAATGACTACAGACATCAGCACTGCCAGTGAGAGATGCAAACAGAGAGAATGACTACAGACGTCAGCACTGCCAGTGAGAGATGCAAACAGAGAGAATGACTACAGACATCAGCACTGCCAGTGAGAGATGCAAACAGAGAGAATGACTACAGACGTCAGCACTGCCAGTGAGAGATGCAAACAGAGAGAATGACTACAGACATCAGCACTGCCAGTGAGAGATGCAAACAGAGAGAATGACTACAGACGTCAGCACTGCCAGACAGACACAGACAATGCCATGAGGAAAGACAGACAGCACTGCTAGAGACAAAAGATGCAGAGACACACACGCAGGGAAAAGCAGACCATTTCCTCTCACTTCTCTCTAGTCTGTTCCCTCATTCCTCTGACTGTCTTCATTCCTTCTCGCTGTCAGTGTTCAACTCCTCACCATTGATTGATTATTTTATTATTATTAATAATAATAATAATAATAATAATAATAATAATAAACATTATTTATATAGTACCTTTCATGACAGAAATGCATCGCAAAGTGCTTTACAAGGCAGAGAACAAACAAGAAAATAGTTTAAAAAAATGTATATATATATATATATATATATATATATATATATATATATATATATATATATATGCATTTCAGTAAAACAAACGGAAACAAAATAACGTTGAGGCAATAAAACAATAGCAAAGGGCATAAAACCGGCAGCAAATCAAGCCGTGCAATATGATAATAATAATGAATAATATAAGTACATGAATAAAAACACTCAATTAAAAGCAATAGTGAAAAAGTGAGTCTTGAGCTGTGCTTTAAAAATGTCTACAGAGGGAGCCTGTAGCTATTAAATAGTACAGGCTAGAGTCAAAGCACATTGGTCCAAAACGATAGCACCAAAAAAAAGGAAGGACCACCAGAGCAGTGTTGAGTTTGACAGCAAATTTTGATTTGGTTTTAGTCAGTCTTTTGAATAGACTGAATCTTTTTTAATTATTTTAGTAATCTGTGATGCAGATGCTTTAGTATTACCGGTAGTCTAGTTTTACTCGACTAAATCACACAACCAAAAATAAAAGTACTTGTCTTAGTTCTACGGGATCTCTTCTCCACTAATCCCTGCCTACCATTTTATTTGTTGAAAAACATTGTCAGTATGTCACAGTTTTAGTAATCATAGCGTAGTTTTTATTTAGATTTCATCAGTGAAAGAAAGTAGTCGACGAACACTTTTCGGCATAGTTTTAAGTGGACAGAATGAACACAGTGACAGCACCAGACCAGAGGCCGGCTGCTCTGTGCTTAATGAACACAGTGACAGCACCAGACCAGAGGCCGGCTGCTCTGTGCTTCATGAACACAGTGACAGCACCAGACCAGAGGCCGGCTGCTCTGTGCTTAATGAACACAGTGACAGCACCAGACCAGAGGCCGTCTGCTCTGTGCTTAATTAACACAGTGACAGCACCAGACCAGAGGCCGGCTGCTCTGTGCTTAATGAACACAGTGACAGCACCAGACCAGAGGCCGGCTGCTCTGTGCTTAATGAACACAGTGACAGCACCAGACCAGAGGCCGGCTGCTCTGTGCTTAATGAACGCAGTGACAGCACCAGACCAGAGGCCGGCTGCTCTGTGCTTAATGAACACAGTGACAGCACCAGACCAGAGGCCGGCTGCTCTGTGCTTAATGAACACAGTGACAGCACCAGACCAGAGGCCGGCTGCTCTGTGCTTAATGAACACAGTGACAGCACCAGACCAGAGGCCGGCTGCTCTGTGCTTAATGAACACAGTGACAGCACCAGACCAGAGGCCGGCTGCTCTGTGCTTGGCGAGCTCATATTGGATTCATGGCAGGCAGAAGCACAACGAAAACACAGACACATGATTATGCTGAATCAGCGCATATGCTCAGACTGCAAAGCAAAGGTGATTTGCAAATGGGTCTTACAGAGTCTCTAAGATTCTAAGGCTTTTCCTTTCTTTTCTTTTCATTTGGCTTTAGCAAACATTAAAAAGGCATAAATCTGACCATTGCTTGGAGAAGACTATACAGGCAGCATCCCTATGGTGGCAACTCCAAGGGCAAAACATTGAACTTCTTTTGCATAAAGGTGGCCGACAGTAAATACACATTTCAGCGGATGTTTTCTTTTTCTTCCCAAATTATCCAGACATAAGATCCTTCAGAAAAAGAAAAAGAAAACCCAAATCCTTCCAAATACCCTAGCGACCAGTGGCCACATGTTTGTGTGTGTGTGTGTGTGTGTGTGTGTGTGTGTGTGTGTGTGTGTGTGTGTGTGTGTGTGTGTGTGTGTGTGTGTGTGTGTGTGTGTGTGTGAATGGTGGGAGTGAGGGCTAGTTTCAACCAATGACCAAACAAAAATGGAAACAGCTGTCTGCCTCCCAGCTCCACTGTCCCTCTATCTGTCCTGTCCTTTCCCTCACGCACATAGTGATTCGTGACATATCAAATTAGGGACTCGTCATTTTACAGAGCACACAAAAGTACAAAACCATAACAAGCTTAGCTAAGGTGGGAAAAAAAACTCCTTCCTGGTGTGCTGGCTGCCTGAATCACTGACAGCCAGTCATCATAATGTGCCTCTGTTGAACAGGATGCATAGTTTTGTTGAAAATGAAAATGATTCTAAGGCGTCCCTTCCTGCTGTACTGGACAGTACAGCGAAGAGAGACAGGAAGGAGGGGACAGGAAATAATCTGAGGTGATGACTTTAAGGAAGGGAATTGCCAGGGACGCAGATATGCCCATACATGGAGATCTCTGTATCCGTCAGTCCTTGTCCCTTTAATGCCCATACTGTATATGCAGATCTCTGTAATGTATCTGTCAAAATATGCAGCGTAACATGCGAACATGCTGATCTTGATTGTGTGTGTGTGTATTTTGAATCAAATACGGAACATGATGTGGAAGTTAATTCTCCCCCCACCCCCACTAAAATAAATACGGATTGTAGCTTTAATATCAAAAAGAAGAAAAAATATATAGACTATAGACTAGAGTATAGAGTCTATAGCAGTGGTTCCCAAAGTGGCGTCCGGGGGGTCCTTGTGAGAGTTCCAGGGGGTCCCCAACTAAATAATAATAGTACAAATGGAACCAAATGGACCTGTTTTTTACACTCTCAGAGTTAACACAACGCGTGCCAACATTACCGCAGCCTAATTACCTCTGACGCTACGCTGATAGCATTGGACGACCAACCTTTTCCAAGGCAGACAGCAAATGTTCTCTTATAGCGAGAAGCACACCGCATAGGCACATACCATTGTCCACTTTATGTAACACCTGCTTTTGTAGTAACGTGCTCTTCTTGAACAGAAAGTCTAGTTAAGGACCGTTTTGTGTCAGACGTTGACAGGCAGTTAAAGAATATCCTATACATACTATACACCGAATGAAAGCCCTGAATGTCTACTTTTAAGAGGAAAAAAGTACACATTGATCCCATCTACCCTTCGTCGGTAATTGGCTTTTGTATGAGCTAAAGAATGAACATAGGGACTGAGGGCTACGTTACTACTGTTTTGTTATTTTTTTATGGTGATGATGATGACGGATCGGGTAGACACCAGGCGGGCAGATAAAACGATGCAAAGACGCGCTGTCATTATTTATCCATCTACCGGTATGTACGTGTCTGTCACTGTGTATCGTTCCAACTCAGCTAGCCGAGTTCGTCGAGGGACAGTGGTGTTGCTGTGCTGCCCCTCCAGTAACACAACAGCGCATATTTGCATTGTTCCATCTGACCGTCGATCATCATCATCAAAAACTAACCGTCCACCGTCCCTCGCCGAGTCCGTGATAGTTTTCTTGTGTATGCAGAAGGAAAGGAGACCGACTTTAGATCTGTGTCCATCATGGAGCCGGATCATGTCGTAACATGTTTCCGACAGACACTACACGACACACAAGACCCTGAAACAAACAGGAGGGGAGGTGGAGACTTTAGAGCGTCGCAGTCCCGCCCCCTTTCAGAACGACGAGTGGCCCAGGAAATTATTCTCCATTCATTTTCTCCATAGGCTTTTCAAAAAGTATTTATATAAAGACGGTTACGCCGCGGACAAAGCCAACTCGGATCGTGACAAATCATGACAATAATTACAATGTTTTGGGCCGATCAAATAATTAGTAAGAAGAAAAACAAAACAAAGTGTTGTATCCTGCCTTTATTTTCTTCTTTCAATTTATTTGATCGGCACAAAATATTGTGTTTGTTGTCATGATTTGTCACGATCCGAGTTGGCTTGGTGCGCGGCGTAACCGTCTCGTCTTTATATAAATACTTTTTGAAAAGCCTATGGAGAAAATGAATGGAGAATCATTTCCTGGGCCACTCGTCGTTCTGAAAGGGGGTGGGACTGTGATGCTCTATGGAAGCCGGAGACAAGCCGATTGAATGTTATGCAGTGTGATTCTGTTGACTGGAATACGCTCGCATGGGCGCAGCCATTATGTGATAGAGACTATTCTACACATTGCGCCCCTCCCGTCAGGAAGGGAGGGGAGAGGCATATATATTTTTTTTTTGATCAAGTGACCGGAGTGTTGTGGGATGAATCGGGGCTGCTTGATCTATTGTCCGGGTGTGTACAAAGGCGATTGAAAGTAATCAATAAAAACATGCGCTAAACATAGATAGCCGCGTCCCGCATCGGACCGTTGGGATTCGAACCACGTAGAAAACCGGTTCTCGCATTCGGAGCGTTAACAGTAAACACTGAGGATTTTATTGTGCTGTAATCCCCTTTTGACTGTGTAGTAATCCCCTTTGACAAGCATGCCTAACTTTTAATTCTTATTTACACAGTTTTACCATGTAAGCCTCTTTATAATGGAGAGATGCTGATAAGTTATCACAGTGTACGTTTTGTGCACTTAGGCCTGGTCTCCAGAGTCATATCTCATGTGTGAGGGCCACAGAGTCACAGATATAAACATACAGAGAATAAATGTAACTCTAAGAATGAACGGGTGAGACTTGGTTACATTTTTGTACACTTTCAGAGTTATAAATGGATAGATTAACACTGAGGCTCTTGCTGTGCATCGGTGTGCACGCACGCACACATGCACACACACGCACACACACATACACCCCTACTTGCAGCACTTCAAGGAGATGTTTTACTTGAATATAAATACACTGATACCATGAGCACAGTGGAAGACTACAATTTCCCCGAAGAGAGCAGTACAGACACATACAGTAGACAGACATCCCCCTCAATAATTCTATGTTAAGTGAAGGTTAGTGTTTATAGCTGCAAATACCTTTGAATTAAGACTGCCAAACTTATCGCACGTTGCTAGACTTGCATGTAAAATAGCTTCACGTGAACGTATGCTCCCAGGGAGGACGGAGTGATGCTGTATGCCCCGTAAATGAGAATAATCCCCCGAAAAAGAATGGATTCAAACGAAGACTGTGTTAAACAGTCATAAAATAAAACCACATCAAGAAAAACATGTAGATGGGGTAGGGGTGTGGGTGAGGGGGGAGAGAACGAGAGAAGGGGAAAGAGGGAGATCATGTTCAATTTCCTCGACTGGGGAACATTTCAAGCCAAGGCCTGAAAAAAAATCCACACAGGGCTCTGCGTTAGCCAGGCGGGCCTCGTTTGCATGGGAGCCCATTTCCTGTGAGTGATTAGCAGAAGGGATGTGTGTGTGTGTGTGTGTGTGTGTGTGTGTGTGTGTGTGTGTGTGTGTGTGTGTGTGTGTGTGTGTGTGTGTGTGTGTGTGCGGCTGGGGGTTGCAGCTTGGAGAGGTCTGGGGTTGTTTTGTCTGCCAGTGGAGGATACTAATGCCCAAATCAAACACAGTGAACAGGATGCCATGAGAGACAGAGGGGGGGAGAGAGAGAGAGAGAGAGAGAGAGAGAGAGAGAGAGAGAGAGAGAGAGAGAGAGAGAGGTGGGGGGGCTGAAGTGAAGGGTAGTGAAAGAGACGTAAAGAGATTATACACAAAGACGACAGACGGAAAGAACAAGGCAGAAGAGGGAGGGAGGGGAAACACCAAAGAAGAATGGACGAAAGGATGGATTTGGTATTCGCTGCCACTTCAGACTTTGAACAGCATTCCTCCTGCTGGTATTTGCATTCCAGTGAAAGAAGTATTGCCTGACTTTTATACACTGGTGTGCCGGTGCCATTGTGCCACACACCAAAAATAGCACATCTACAAGCTCAACAATGCATCGCTCTGCAATTTGTTGTGGGCTCTTAGATCTGCTATTGTCAGTATCTGACAGCTTGTCAGGCAGAAAAAGAAAAGAGGTGGGAAAAGCCACCTCTATTTCAACTCAGATGGGACCAGTAAAACCTGTTCTAAATGTCTTTAGCCCTAAAGTCCTTTCTGTTCAACAGATGACTCATCAGGACATATTAGGACTAATATGTTGTTTGTGCATTCCATGAACAAGAAAAGTGCTCAGTCTATCTTCACAGGTCAGACAACTGTTAGAGAATGACAGGACAGGATTAAGAGAGGGATTATGGGGTAATGTAGCAGTATTGGACATTATCCCTCACATTATATTACAAAAGTAATACTGTATGACAAATAGCAGCACTATTGACACTGCCTAATACCACTGTCAGGCAGCTGCCCTTCGCAATTGTTTACTTTTCATGACAAAGTGCAACAACAACCAGAGTAGCTATAAGGGCTTGCAGAGAATGCAAACCAAGAAAAGGTGTTTAGTAATTGAAAATAAATGGCTGGTAAAGGCAGCTACTCTTAATGCAGAGATGTGGGAATAATGCAAGTTGGGAATGCATGCTCCACCAAGTTATGCATTACCTTTTGCATCTGATGTCAGAGTACCCAGTGCTGAAGTACCCAGTGTAACAGGTACCCATTACGACCCAGTAATAATAGCGTTAGATAGATATAGATATTGGGAATGATGCACGAAAGAAGTAGGTCGGGAGTGGCTTATTGTCGGTATCAGCCGGTAACACGCAGGAGTCTATCCCCGTTACAATGCACTAGACCGCTGAGGTGGAGCGCCACACCTACGATCAGCTCCCAGTACTTCCCGCACGACTTGCCGCACCCAAGCCGTGCTAATCATACACTGAGTTGGCGATGCCTGGGATCGAACCCATGAACTTGTGGTCCAAAGGCGAGAGCTCTACTGACTGAGCTACCCGAACACTAGTAATTCCATTGTACACAGACACTACTACCACTCATATTGGTGCAGGCACACGCAAAGTTTTACATAGATGCCAAAAGTGAAACATTAAAACGATCGATCGTAACCGTGTCTTCGCTATTCAAACAACAGCTCCCTTTTAAAAGTCTGTGCTGTCGCGACTCTCGACACATTGCTTTTACCATTATTGGAATATCACAATCCAAATCATATTTGTACAAACTTAACTACTCCTATAGCCTACTTCTTTCCCTTTCAGCTTTTCCCGTCAGGGGTCGCCATAGCAAATCATCTGCCTACTCCTATGTAGTACGTTTTTGTTATTAGTCATATGAAGAACGAAGACGTGGGGTCAGATCCAAGGAAAGGAGATGACAAACTGGTTTCTAAATATCTCATATCTCATAATGGTCTACCAGAAACATCTCTAAAATGCAAAGCATGGGAGATTTATATATCTGAGATATATTTAACATTTCTTATTAACAGACAGCTGCCGGAGTGCTACGTCTGTCAGCTAAACAAATGTTTTGAACAGATTTAGACTCTAGAAAGAAAGAATAGCCATATCATATCTGCTGACTTGCTTTTTTCCAGCTAAGCCTCTGTGACCTACCTGTGTAATGCGGGGATATACATAACTTACATACTTAAAGACATATGCCTAATTCTCAGCGTGTCAGTAATCATCAGTCCTGCTCCAGGTCTCAGCAGGGAGACATTGCGTCCTTGACTGGTAGCACAGAGTTGATAGGCAGTTACTGTTTCCTTTTAAGGTCAATTGCCTCTGAGCTGTTGGCGTGGACGAGAGAGACCAGATGGAACTCACTGGCTGCAGAGATAAAACAATGATTTAACTGCATTCTTCACCAAAACCAACACCAAGGTGGGTGGGGGTGCAGAGACAGACAGAGAGGTGGAGAGAGAGAGAGAGAGAGAGAGAGAGAGAGAGAGAGGTCATCATATTATGACCATGTTGCTAGCTGAAAATATAGTCGTGTGGCAAAATATAAACTGGCCATGTCAACCTCTGCCACTGTGCCCTTGTTTGACCAGGCAAATGAATAAAATGCACACAACCACATCTGGTAGGCCCGTTTATAGAAGTCACAAAGGGAGAAGGTGCATGCCATGCGCACACACACAGATCCTGATGTCTCACATTCTGAAAATAGCCCATCGACAAGCTCACAACGTTGCTTTGTGAGCTTGTCGATCTGCTCTTTTCAGCGAAAGCTTTCTCCACAATACGGCCACCGGGGTTTAAGTGGTTAAGACTAAAGGAGGATGCTGAGCAGTGAGCAGAGGATGTCTAGTCTGTACACGGTGTAAACTTAGCGATGCTGAGCAGAGGATGTCTCATGCGTATCCAGCATGTATCTTCCACCTCGGTGGAAACTCTGGTAAGGCTGGCAGTGTCGGTAGGCCAATCAGAGGCAGGCGGGGCGTTGCCATGTCTATGCTCGGACGTAGAAAAGATATACGCTCATGTAAAGTCACGAGCTGCCGAGCTGGCGTAGTTCCACTCAGGGAGGGTAAGGCGAAGGAGGGAGTCTGCTTGACAAATAAACCCAGACTCAGGGGGAAAGAGAGGGATAAATGCTGGATCATAAAAACATGCCTGGTATTCCACAATGTTCCATAGTGCACAAAGGAGTGTTATAGGATTCCTGTGGGGCTCTGTACATTTGGGTCTGAGTGTGTGTGTGTGTGTGTGTGTGTGTGTGTGTGTGTGTGTGTGTGTGTGTGTGTGTTCTCAATCTCTCATGTGCTCTTCTGACTCCTTCCACACACACACACACACACACACACACACACCTCTGCTGAAGGTGAGCCAGACATAGTAGGAAGGGCTTCATCCTCTGATGGGTGAATGCTGACCAATAAAACAATCACATGATCTGACACAGTTAATCACCGTCAATGGTATCATGGAAAAATATAATATAGAAGCTCATTAACGAAATATATAGCTTTCATTCAATGATGGCTGTGTTATAAGATACAGTGCTAAGAGTGAACCAAATGTTTGTGGATTCTGCAATAAAGTGCAGTTATTATATGGGCACAGAGAAAAATAATGAAGAGGCAGGAAAAAGAGGGCAGAGAGAGAGAGAGAGAGAGAGAGAGAATGGTAGAGAGAGAATGCTAGAGAGAAGGGCAGAGCGACAGAGAGAGAGAGTGGCGACATAGACATGGACAGAGATGGAGAGCCCACCAGATGGTAGAGTGTTGATGACTCGCATATGCTCTCTGTCTGCGAGTTTCCCTGTAGTTGTGTGTGTGTGTCCACTCTTTTTAGGTCAAAATACACTATACAATAACAATAGAAAGGTACGTTTCTACGGATGCAAACATTATGGACTCATCTCAAATCAATGCCTGCCTCAGCCAAGTTACTACTACTACTGAAACTACTGCTACGCATTCCTCTACTAACCACCATCAAAAACAACTATACCACCAATGACTACTATATCCCTATTAAACTAGATGTTCATTCAGTGGTTTCTACTGGACGCATTTGTTTTCATGGTCTCTTTCTGAGGTCTGTTTGGGACAGCGAGCACTAGAAGAAGTTCCAAATGCAACTCTGGCGTGAGGAACAGCTAAACCCCCCAAACCCATCTGGTTCCTCCACAAAGGCATGCGCCGATGATGGATGTTGGAGATCCCCTCTAAAATCAAAACCAAAGAGAGAGAGAGGTAGGATTTTAGAGAGAGAGAGAGAGAGAGAGAGAGAGAGAGAGAGAGAGGGCGCAGTTAAAGAGAAAGGCTGAAAATAACTCTTGCTGTCTGTCTCTGTATGCATCAGCACCACAACGATGACAGCCCTTATAACCAGACATGCAAATAAATGGACGAACGGATGGATAGAAGCCTTTGGGAAAAGGATGGAGGAAACTACTCTTTCGTTGAGCTGGATTTATACTTCCTTGCACACCGGTCTTGTGCACCAAAAATAGCTGATGTACAACGAATCACAGCACAATGCATTGTGAGCTTATATATTGGAGATTTTAGCTGTGGAACACGCCGTGCAACGAATTGTATCGAGCTCTTTAGGAATTGGGGAGAGCGGGGGGTGGGGAACATCGAAGCGAGATGAAGAAAGAACGAAGTGGAAAAGAAACGTGACAGAAGTTAGTAAAAGTGTAAAAGCAGAAAAGCTAAAAGCAGGAGGTGGAGTAGGGGGAAGTGGGAGAAAGAGAGAGACAGAGAGGAAAGGGTAGGCCAGGTTGCCATGGCGCCTCAACATTCCTCTCTCGGCGAACATGTATATTTTCTGATCACAAGAAAAATAATCCGCTGGAGGAATTTTATTTTCAGAGCTGCTTTGTAGATCTCTGGCTTAGTACAGGTCAGAGGGACTGGTGTGTGTGTGTGTGTGTGTGTGTGTGTGTGTGTGTGGGCATATATGTGTTAGCTACAGGAATAAATGGCTTCCATCCATCACCAGTTTATCACTCTGTCACTGATGTCATCCCCTCACCACCTACTGTGCAAAAATAGAACACACATACGCACACACACACACACACACACACACACACACACACACACACACACACACACACACACACACACACACACACACACACACACACACACACACACACACACACACACACACACACACACACACACACACACACACACACACACACACACACACACACACACCCCCCCCCCTCTCTAGTACCAATAGCCCACATAATTGTGCATAGGGATGCATGCATGGACTTTTGATAGTTTTCCCTGATGTTTACAATGAGTGAACAGGCAAAGGTTCACTGGGGTGTCTTGAGCAGAATGTTTGACAGGAACACACTCTCTCTTGTGGGGGATGTGAACAAACGTGTGTGTTCTTCAGATTGCAGGGAAAGACTCACTAACCAGTAGGGCCACCCAGCCATGAAAACTAACTCTCTCTCTGGAGTGTTAGAGCAATGGTTCCCAAACGTTTTAGCTCCAGAGACCCAAAAGAGACATTTTATGTCTTCACTCCCCGGGACCCAAACTAGTGAAAATAGCTGATCTACAAGTTCACAATGTTGCACTGCGGCACGCTGTGAGGGTGTAAATATTCCATGCATTTACACTACTTCTTATAATAATAATTCATGGAATTCTCTTGAAAAAGAAAAAAATATATATATATATTTTTTTAATTTCTGGAAAATATTTTTGAAACAAAAACCTTTTTTTTGCCGTAAACGAGTAAAATATTTACTCAATGGCACGCACGCATGCACACGCACACACACACACACACACACACACACACACACACACACACAGTTACCCCACAGACTGCACAGGGATGTCTACACGGTATGGGCCTCTAACTGGATATCAAGGAAGTATGTCTCTGAATGCCACTTTTGAGGATGTTGAGTGTTGACACAGGTGTCTGAGTCATCATCCCTTCCTCCATCCCTCCCTCACCACACTCCCAACCTCTGTTGTCTTTTTCTCAGACCATTTTCCACTCTCTCTGCCTTTTACTGGGAGAGCAACCGACAGAGAGAGAGAGAGGGGGGGGGGAGAGTTATGTTTGTTCATCGTGACACACATATCCGAGGACACGTTTGTTACCCCCCAGGCAATCTAATGGCCAATGTACACTTGGTCCTATAAAGTAGCCCTGACTCTGTGTGGGCTGGGGTTGGTTGATCGGTTGCTGGGTGCTCCAAGTTCCTGCTGGTCCAGGGCTGCTCTGTTACACAATCCCCCTTTATTTTACCTCTCCTTATTTCTCAAGGAACAGATAAATCACAGCTCCCGATCATTATAAAAGTCATGTTTTACAGGTAGCCTGCTGCTTCCCCCCTCCTCCGTCTCCACTGGATCTTGTGGATCTTGTACTCATCGTTCCATCCCTCTTTCTCTCCTTCCTTCCCTCTCTCTAGTTCAGAACGGAATCCTGCTGGCTGAGGAATCTGACACACAAACACGTCAGTATGGAACAAGTTAAAGGGCAGAAGGATGGGGAAGGAATTAACAGACTCACAACAACGTGCCTACTCTATGTTCCATGCGGTTGTACATGAATATTATCAGGACAGAAGAGGCAGCTCTGGAGGTGGTACCTCAGGCAAAATATGTAATCAATATTCTTCAGGCTTCCATCACCACACAATGTGTGTCTTTGTCAGCCACCTTCCAGCAGGAGGTATAAGGTGGCTGTATATCAGATGTATGGGTCCCATTCCGATCCTCCATAAATGGACCCTGGGCCCTGTCCAGAGCCCGGGCAGAGGTATTTTTGGGGCGGATCTAGACAACCGTGGGTCCGACCTACTCGACACCAGGCAATGCACCCCCTGCGGTGGTATGGAACGTGTGTGTCGAATTTGAAGCCGGTGGGGCGAACGGTTCTCGAGTTACGTGGATTACACACCTTTATAAGGTCAAGTACTACTAGTGCATCATAATTACTCTACTGGTATTGAATTCTTTGGCCAGGATAGTGTATTATAATTCTCATTCATTCTTAAATACATCATATTATAACTGTATATTGCACTATAATCACTGTTATAATCCATTATAATGTTATTATAAGTATAAGTGATCATTGGCTGCTTTAAGTCAAAAGTAAAAGTAGCCTTCAAGTTATACCACACAAAATGTTTCTGCAAACACCTTCAAGAATATAATTCACCTTTATCAAAGCCCCGCCCTCTCCCACTTAGACACTCCCACTTGGACACTTTACAGCTAGGTTCATGTAAATATCATGGATTTTACACTAAATACTGGTTCATTTTTGGAACCAGACCTTCCAAATCTCTTCCAAATCCGTCAAAAAGGCCTGCCATATGCACTGGAAAAATATGTGCTTGACATTAATTTTTTAAAACAATGTTTTATCATATAGGAAAACTATTGGTGGAGAGGTTTGTCTAACCCATGTTATGCTTAGCTGTGATTGGACCATAGCAGTTTGGGGCTGGGCTTAGCTATAGGTCAATTACTTTACTTAAAGTACGTCCATAGTGCGTCCATAGTGGCTTATAGTCACACTGTATTAATGCATTAAAACGATTTATATATACATTTATAACATTGTTATAATTTGAGAATTATAACGGACTCTGCCAAAACTGGTCTGTGTCCAGCAATTATAAAATGCTATGATTATTGTTGTATTTATGAATTCTTATAACGATGATAATACAGTGTTATACGCAGATTATCATAATCATCATTTCTCGACCGTGGTCGAGATCATGGGTTTCACAATGCCACGCCAGACTTTCCGGTCCTCCATTGCCATCCCCAGTTCCTGCTTACTGATAATGTGTCCCTAGCGATGACATCAGGGAACAACAGTTTTCTACATCTAGTCTGCTTTGAGGCAGGATTCCAGAGATTATAATGCATTGAAGACATGGGATGCATAATATAACTTCTGGGTAAAATCCACAATACTCCCAAATACAGTACAGGATTTTACAGCTTTGTGCTGTAACTTCTCCAAAAGCAACAGGTCCAACTCTGTCTCAAAACCCAAACAACAGGCAATGCTTTCAGGATTACAGTAATTCCTCCAACCTTGTTCACAGTGGTAAATCTTTACCGTATATGACACCACCCACCCATCCTACTCCTGCTGCCCCCCGGTGATCTTCTGTCCACAAATTACATTATAAGAATACCAAGCACCGGTATGTACTGTATCTAAATAGCAAGCCTACGGTGTTAGGACACATCTGGATTCCCTCAGAACCAAACCATGACCTCAGGATAACCAGACCTCCACTGGACACTCGACTGCTACCACCACACAGAACCACTGTGTCCACTCAGCCAGATGTCAAGGCTACCAGCTGAAAATAACAGACCAAAACAACACAAATCCAAGCAGAGAGAACGAGAGGTTTGGGAGCATTTGTTTAACTACGAAGCCATGGAAGGGGAGTTGAAAGAGACGTATTACTGTGCTCTCACACATAAACATTCATTAAATTCTAGTGATGGGACCCAAAACATACAAACCTATACCACTGAGTAAGGGACAGTGGTTCCAAATGCAGCCTTTTATGGATATTACTGTGCTGATACACAGGAGTTTTACATCTGTGTCTGCGTGGGTAGGTGGCAAGTGGGTTTGTATTTTCCCCATCTTGTGGTGCTCCTGGTTAGTGTCTCTTTTGGCTGACAGATTCCAAATAAATAGTGAAGAATGACTCGTCGTCTTTCTTGGCTGTCTCCCAGCAACAGTGTCATGAGACCGGACTGTTGTGGACCTGTGGCCCTGCAGGGAAGTAGAGCGTGATGTTCCTCACAGAGTTGTGTCCACCTTCCTTTCCTGACTGACTGACTGGCTATTCAGCCAGCCAGACCTCTCGGAAGGAGAAGAATGCACGTTGAACCAGACTGGAATGGCTCCTGAAATATGCCAAATATGCCCCTGTTTCCCCCCCTCTGAAAGACGTAGACTAGCTAGCCAACCCCTCCCTCACACCCAGCACCCCCAAACCACCACTGCATTCCTGTGTTCCTACACTGTGCCCAGCGTGTGAACGCCTGTGATGCATTCAAACAAACACACATACTACACAAAACACCCATACACACTTGTGTAAGCTCACACAGAAAATGTTATGGACATTAATAACGCAAGTTTCCACCCAGCTGACCCAGACATGCCTTTTAAGGGTAAGCAGTTCAGATTTCTCTTTTCATTAACTTCCAAAAATACCCCTGGACCAAACCAGGGGAGGAGAATGAGAGGAGGGGGGGGGGGGGGGGCTCTACTCTAGTGAGAACAGCCAGAAGAGAGAGAGAGAGACAGACAGACAGACAGACAGACAGACAGACAGACAGACAGACAGACAGAGAGACAGACAGAGAGAGAACTGATAACAATCACAAGGAGTGAGGCTTCTCTGGAAATATTGGCCAGTTAAGAAGATTCAACAACACACAAAAAATGTGTCTGAGGAATTTACAAGAAATGTCTTTTAACTTTAACTCTTCCCCTGTTAAAACTTCTCAGTCCCTCCCTCTCCCCGGTTTGCTGTTCCTCCTACACACACACTCTTGAAGTCTGCTTCTCCCCCCCCCCCCCTCCAATCGTTCTCTTTCAGGATTGTTGAAGTACCCATTTTGGGACATTATAGGGAAGAAAACAGGCACTGGGGGACCTTCTGTAATACAACTTGTTGAGGAGTTCTAATGTCCAGCAGAAACCAAACTCCCCCATAACAGCAGCCATTTAGAAAAAATATATATAAATACAAGAGGAAAAGAATGCTTTCAGGTCGACTTGAAAACACATAAATAACACACAGTAGTAGCACGATGACCCACTGCCGTAGTCGATACAGTCCAAACTCCAGCCATAATGCGGTCTGGCCAGGTCTTTGATTAAACATTAGAGGACTTACAGTAGCAGACAAGCAGTAGTAGTATTTTGGGTTTTATAGGTCCGTAATTAGGCTAGATTGACACTACGTAGGAAAGTAGGTAGAGAGAGGCATTTAGCTGACTCAAATTATGCCTAAATAAATAAAGAAAACAAAATAGATAGCAAAAGGAATATATATATAAATAATACAAATTAAAGATGCTTTGGCCTGGACTCAGACTGCAGAGGCCGCCACTAGAGGCAGTGCTGGTGGAAAACTATCACACATATGTGACTCATCAAGCAACAGAAACCACAAAACTTAATTACATTCTGGTGTGGCATAAACGGACACAACATTGACTGACTGTACGTCTGTCTGTGTCCTTGTGATAAGGAAATGGTAGACCATTTGGAGAGCCCAAATGAAGTCTCTCTCTCTCTCTCTCTCTCTCTCTCTCTCTTCTCTCTCTCTCTCCTAGTTGCAGGCAGAGCTACAGGGGAGCTATGGCTGCCGCTACACATAAATAAAAATTCCTGAAATATGGGACGATGAGGCAGTGTAGAAGTCTGGTAAGAGTCAACATTACAACCTGTGGATAATTCCTGAGGAATACTGATGGGGGAGAACTGAAGACATCTGTTTACAGTCAGCACACTTCACAGTGCGTCTATGGCCCGTTTTATAACTCGCCATAAAAGATGTCTCGAATCATGTTCCTCCTCCAGATCCAGATCAGTACAACCGCTCTTGTATACATAGATCCAAATTCCAAACCAGTTTAGAAAGTGGATAGAGTGGAGACCAGCATGCAGTGTAAGACACAGCATGGGACTGGGGTTGTTCTTAAAATCTCAATTTACATAGGCTACTGTATGTTTCTTACCACGTCTGTATTAGAAGCTGCTAGCTCAAAGCATAAAAAAATATCATGTTATCCTCTTGGCTTGCTAGCCGATGGATTGTCACCCTCAAGGGCAGTGGCAGATTTACAAGCATAATTGTGAATGCTGCTCAAATATAGCCTTCAATTGAGCCATGGGGTTTTCTGCATAATTATAAGGAAAGACAATGTGAGTCTGCCAAGCTTGCTAACATGAATGGATAGCAAAAGCTTGTTGAACATAAAAGAGTATGAGGCACAAGCAATGTGTCACTTTGAGGGCCTGAGGGGCATGGAAAGAGTAGAGATTTGATTGAAGCTAAAGGCTTCAATGATTTCATTTATGCATTGCATACAATTTCCACATTTAATGACTCTGGTGGTCAGGTCATGGGAATAATTTAATATGTTGGCATTATTTCATGGTCAATCATTTGAATTTGAAGACCATGTAATTTATAACATTCTAATTCACCAAATCCAGTATAATCCCACACTGACATAATATTATCAAAAACCCAACTACTGTCACATCAACACTACATGCCAACAGAGCTCAGTGGTAGTCAGGCCTCCGTGGCGGGGAGCCCCCTCGCTCCTGCAAATCACCTGCAACTGGGCAAAGTACTGAGGCCTCACGTGAGGTACCACAAGAACAGCACAAGGGGTACTATGAGAGGAGCCAACCAATCATATCAACGCTCGAGGGGTACTACCCGGAATACTTTGTCGTTCTTCTGGGTCCTTCAATGCCACTGAGCAACTTCCATTGAAGTGAATAGCGGGGGCGGGGATGTCGCTCCTCATCCGCACTCTAGATAATCATACTATAATTCAGTCAATGTCTGTGTGTGTGTCTGTGTGTCTGTCTGTCACTGTGACTGCCGTAGCTCCTCACTGCCTGCACCAATCACTCCCACTTTGGGGCAGCTTCACAGCATGAGGGTTGCCGCACTGACTGCTCACACGAAGAAATGTTTGGTCAACAGATTCTGTTCTCACCTAAACGTAGCAGTCTTGAAGAGCTAGACATCTTTTGTAATGGACTGCAAACAAGCTGTGTGTGTGTGTGTGTGTGTGTGTGTGTGTGTGTGTGTATGTGTGTGTGTGTGTGTGTGTGTGTGTGTGTGTGTGTGTGTATTAATGAGGGACTGAACAGGAGTGTGAACACTCTCAAGGCTGAGTTGCAATGCAGGCTACCTGATGACTGACTGGCAGTCTCCCTTTCAAGTATGCGACAACAGATGAACATATAGCTGGGAGCGATACACTGCCATAAGTCACGCAGGCACGCACACTATACTGCCAGACCAATACACAATATGACTGGCCAATGGCCATTACTGAACCGCTTTGACGACATCAAAGTGGTTCAGTTGTGTCCTGATTTTTAATGATTTTCAACCTTGTGAGGGGCGCTCTTATCATCATACATACATCACATTCCGTGCTCAGCTAATCAAATCATCACAAATGTCATTCCGGCCAATCACTTTTGGCGTCTTCACTTTTCTGCCCTCACTTTTTATCCTAAATATTTACTTTGCTCAACCAAATCATCGTGTTTGTGTTCACACAAACAGACTAAACTGGGCTTAGCCCCTCAAAAAACAAATGAAAGAAAATTGTATAAAAAAATAGATCTACAAGCTTGCAACGCATTGCATTGGAAAGCATTGTGAGCCTGTTGCTATCACCCCTCCCCCAAGTGATTAAATAAAATGAAGTGAAGATCATGTATGTTATTGGTGTTTATTTTTATTTCCTTGCTAACTTGACTGTTCTTCAATAAAAACGTCAAACTGATTAAAAAACAAAAAAGTCAAAACTTTTATCAGTTGCTGAAACTCAAAAAGCCTCTAACATTCACACGCTTTGTTTCAGTCTACAAATTATATAAATCTTACATGATGACTTCACTGATGACCTTGCAGTGCTCTCCTCAAAATACACTCATCTGCGGGATAAAACTGACAGACTTAACACGTTTGCTGAACAAACAGGCCTGAACATCAATACATCCAAAACACAAGTGATGTTCAATTGTGCATTAACTCCACTCCATGTGCACCAATCACTGTGAACGGACACACTCTTGAATGTGTAGAAGAGTTCACATACCTGGGAAGTGAAACGCAAAAGGACATCAGAGCAAGGCTATAGGGAAGGCTCACTGTGTTTTTGTTAGGCTCCAATCTATTTGGAAGTCTAAACAGTACACTTTAAGAACCAAAATCAGGAGACTTCCGGTAGGCAGCTGAGTAAGATGGCAGCATAAACCCGCAGCTCCCGTGTATAGAAGATTAACCCCTGAATAATACAAGTATACAACAAATTCAAAGACGTGATAGAAAGGACCCCTTTAGGGAAAAGGAAGAACAAAAAAACAACAATCTGGCGACGAACTGTTGCAGCCGAGCTGAAGGAGATGAACCTTAGAGTATATATTAATAGAGGCGGCACCGGATTTCTCCTCCCATCCACTTGCATTAAGTTGCTCAAAAGCGCATGAGGCGATTTCACTCCTCCTTCCGGGTAGGAACAGAGTGCATTCTGGGATGGATTGGGCCAAATCGTGAACACGCTGTCCATTGACTATCATTGCACGCATGAAACAGCGTTTCATACTAAATTACAGTAAAATAACTACAAATGCAAATTTGAACAAAATGATAGTTTTCACAAAGTATTAGTCAGTGGGTGCAATGCATTGTTAATGAGCAAGATGCATGGCGTGTAATTTCAAGAGTGGAAGGGACTGACAGTTGTTGTTGTTGTGTGCTTAACTTGTACAGTAGTAGATAGTAAATTGAAAGGGAAGCAGCCTCCCTACATACTTTTTTTAAACAGAAAAAGCTTTCCTTGAGCTTTACATGAAAGACAATGAGGAGAAGAATATAATGTTGGCTCTCAAAAAACTGAGCACCATGCCCGTTGCATTGCCTCAAACGAGAGATTCTTCTTCATTTTAAAGAGAGTAAATATGTACCACCATGGGCAATGACAGACTATGTCATTTAGATTTAATGTTAATAGTCGTAAAAACGGCTGATGAACTTCTTTGAGGCCTTGTTGCTATCCACTGATGGATTCAATCATCTTTTCATCATGTCCTGACCGTACAAGTTAATTTTAAAGTAAGACAGCACTTGCCTTTATTATACTGTACTTTCTTTATGCTTCCTTGTTTGATGTGCCAAACTTGTGTATGTTCACTTTTAAGGCATTAGTAGGCTATATTGCTGGCTGGCTTATTCATTTTATTTAAAAATTTAAAAGAGTATGCCTTATGTAATGTTATTTAACATTTCTAACATTGAAGGCGTTCACAGTGCTCAAAATTAACTTTTTTATTTGGTAGCACTGGTGCTACAAATTTCAAAATTAAGGAGGACAAGAATGGCCACCAAAGTTTAAGGAGCACCCATGCCCCGACCCCCTTCCTCAAAAAATGCAGAGCACTTGCATCTTTTAAAACAGGCCTGAAAATCCACCTCTCAGCAGGACCATGGGAGAGGAAATGATTGATCACCCCCCTTCCTGTTTTCCCTCCTTATACACGGCAAATATTTTTTGGTGCTATACCTTTTGGACTGAGTGTTCACTTTGAATGTACTCTGTTGCTGTTTACATCCTGTCTAATAAACTATTCAATCAATCAAAACAGGCCATGAACACTCAAATTAATCATAGTTGAACTGGGGATTAAATTTAGTTTGACTCGGTTCCACAGATATGTGGCCTTCAAACCTAGTCAATGGTCACCAAACTATGGCCATTTGAAGTGATAAACAGTGCTATAACACTGCTGCCATGCAGCGATGCACTTGCGGCACCCAGGTCCACTGTCGTACACAACCTAGCCATACACAACCTTGTGTTCCGTGTGCACACCCACGACGCATTAGCTTTCGCAGAAATGACGCCACTGTCCGGACATAGGGGCTCAGACAGGAATAGCAAGACATGCTATGTCTAGGCAAATTAACATCAATTTAGTGAAGTGAGGGGCGCTCTTATGGGAATGTGTCATCATGACATAACATGTCTATTTGCTCAGACACTATCAATCTATAAATGCACCAATCTCTGTACGTACGTCTGGCCTGTTCTGACCTCACAACACTCCATAATTGGGCATGCCTGACACAGAATGGTGTGTGCACTGTGCACACTGCACGTGTACTGTGTGCACGTGTAACTTCAAAGTGGGCGTGAAATTCTCCATTCATTGTCAATGGGAATTTAATGTTTGTGTTGGATGAAGTTTACCCTAATAGCTGGTTATAGGAGGGCTCTCAAAAAGTATGTAAAGTAAAGTAAAGTATCACACCCGTGTGAAGTGAGGGGCGCCAATATATTAAAGTCTATAAGGTAAGTTTAACATCGACTGGGCCAACAGTGCCGGAGATTAGTTGTACACGGATGGACGGACACACAGACACATGGACGGACGGAGTGCAAAACATACTCTCTCCATGGCTTCGGCCTGGTGGAGAGTGGAGACAATAAGGAATTGTACAGGATAGCCATGAGAGAAGAAATGGGGAGAATAGAAAAAAACATTCCCAGGGTCTCTCTGCAGTAAACAAAAACATCCAAAAAGGCAGCTTTAAGAGCAGTAACACACACGAGGCATAATGTGCAGAAACAAAAAAAGCATATTGCAAATTTGCAACCCTTTACGTGTATGTATTCTTTTTTATTTTATCGCACAGACACATCTATATGGCTGGCCGGCCAACAATTATTAGAAAGGCAGACAACAGTGGGTCCAGCTGGCCTGCTTATTGTCAACAGCAGTCTCTGTCCCGGATAGTGGACTGGATACTGAACCCCATTATTACATTATTACATTATGACAACACACACACCTTGTGTGTGGGCTTTTATACAAAGCCTCTGTAAGAGATCATGATTCGTCTGTGCTATTTCAAGGAAGACCCTTCTTGAATGCTTGAATGCAAACATCATGATCATCCTGTGTCCTGTGTGAATCTATCTGGCTGAGAGGGTTATTGCCTGGAGCTAAAAGTGAAAGTCTAGCACTACATGAATAGCTAAATATCACACATCTGCACAAGCCAGGCCTAATTCTATCTGTTTACAGAATAATACGATATATAGGACAGGTTATACTGTACGTCACTTCTGCTTGTGCAATTAGTGACATACTTTATCCTAAGTGTTCCTAGAGGAACACAGAGCATACACTTAATCCTAACTTTTCCAAGAAGGACACTGAGCCTGATGTGACCACTTAAAGCCCTCCATTTATACTTCATCTTATGATGGTGTATTCAAAAATAGCAAAACATAGCTCACAATGCGACACAAGCTTGTAGATTTGTTATCTTCGAGAGAGAAAAAATTACTTTGGAAAATGTTTGCCTATGACAAAGTGGTTAAGTAGTACTAGTAGTCAGTCAGTCACTATTCATGAAAAGTGTTAAAAGTACTGGCTCGGAAAAATTACTCATATTTATACATTCAGATTTCACCCTGGTGTAGATAATAATTTTACAGTGCAACCAAGCTACTCTGAAATGTAATTCCCACCCCCTGTTTGTATTTCCAAATGATCACAGACAAGCAGCTCAGATGTTCCTGGGATTGTGCCTCTATCCACTTTGGAAACGGCAAAGTATCAACGAGTTATAACCATTTATAAATACCAATGTAATTCCACACTTGTGTTATCCTAATCCTACAATAAAATAGCGTTATTCTGTAAACCGTGATGTGCAAGAGTGGCAGTAATACCAGCATCACTGGGCTGGGTCTGAAGTGCCCAGTGGTCTGATTCTCCCAGGCAGAAAACCTCAATATTTCAATTTAATCCCCAGAGCAGTCATTAACCACACCGTAATCCCCAGGTCCAACGCTTAGTCTGATAATTACCCTTATTGGACACCCATAATGATGAGTTTTTGGTTTCGCCCAAAGCAGCACAGGCGGTTTCATTGGGCGGTTACAACGTTCCATGGAGTGGAAAACCAATCGTGCGTGGTATGGCCCGAGGTCATAAAAGAGAAGAGGGCAGAGAATTATTAAGTTTAATTTATGCTCCAAACGCACAACGCTTGCCTAAAATAACCGATCTTCAAGCTCAGCTTGCATCGCAACGCGTCGCATCGCAGACCACACGGTCATAAATTAGGCTTTACTTTGAAACAGCAGGTGACCGTTATAAGACAGGTCGCAATGCATTATACAATCTATGATCTTTGCTTTACTTTCACTCTTTTGTCATAAAGTCACCTGAGTGAGTGAGTGAGTAGACAAAGTCCTCTAGTGTGGTGACACTCCTTCACAGTAAAGTCCTCAGTATCATGGGTCCATTTGTACACTCAAGAGTTAAATTACAACTTAGGATTTAGCCGTCAATAGTATGGACTGTCTGGACTGAGCAAGCTTGTTCAAATGTGCACAGATCAAAGAGTAACAGTTAACAGTACTCCAGCTCTACAACTATAGAACAGGACTAAAACATTCAGCCGTCATCACATGCAATCTGTCTTAACAAAGAACACTTAACCCATTCAAGGCGGGAACCCCTTTTGGTGTTTTAAGCATTTTGCACAGAGTGCCGCACTACGAGCTTGTAGGTCTGCCATTTTTGAAAAATCTTTGAATATATATTCTTTCAGAGCGAACGTTTTTAACTCAAACCTTTGCTTCCGAGGGGTTCCTGGAACAACACATTTTCAGATGGGGCTCTGTGGCCAATTACATCATTTTTGGGGTCCTTGACATGAAATATTGAGCACCACTGATACATAGGTAAACTATCATGATTTAGAAGACATTTTTTAAATTCGATGTCAGACCTAAATGGGAAACACTTCACATTCCTGCACTTGGCGATTATTATCGTATTGCCCCTACACTACAGATCACTGAACCGCAGAGTCATGGAAAATGTCACCTGTTCACGCATTATAATTTATATGAATCCTCTATATATCGAAGAACAACATTTTAAAAGAAGTCTGTGCCCATCGAACTCCGTGCCAAGCTGACTTGCAGATACTTGTACCTTTACCTCCATCACATTGAGGGGCTGGCCCGTGGTAGCAGAATACCAGAGCTGGTACAGAAGCTAAAAGCTGGTAAAGTGCAGCTGGCAAGGAGGCAGCGCCTTACTGGAAAGCCATCAGTGATGTTGCCTCCTTCATGTCTGAAACAGGTCAAGGCAGGTCCCCTCTCTCCATATCCCTCCCGCCTTTGCTTTTTATGAGCCCCACCTGGGAGATTAGTAATTCCACCACCAAACACTACCCTTCCTGCTGCTGACATAGACATGCACACACTATGCATGGCACACATGCATTCAAAGTTGCAAACGCCCCACCACACAGAGGAGACATGCACAGTACAGTCTTAAACACACTAGATACATTATATGAACAAATGTAAATACTACACTAATGTTTCTGGCTCTAGTAAGGGAACACACATTTTCAGACTCAACATTCTACATGTGCAGTGCAGTACGAGATCACCTATGACACAGAGATCAGGGACCAAGGAAGCCCAGTCAATATTTTCATATTGTGAAATGCAAATAATAATAATAATAATAAGCATCAAAGACCCATACAGATAAAGATAAGCACAAAAGAATCGTTGCCAGAGGTCAAGTTGAAGTGAGTCTGTTCCCACTGCTGTCAGTCAGGGGTTATTAATCTGACATACTAAAGCCCATCGTCGTCCTAATACCACACAACAAGTACGGAAAAGTGCGATATTAGTAGTCTAAATAAAAGCACCTTCGAAAGACAACTAAGTCCTTTTAACCAAAGCTGTAGCCTACGTGGGACAGCACAAAAAATAGCCAGTTTAAAATGTAAAAGATGAGCAGTTTGCAGCTTGCTACATTGTTACAGCTGTAACCTAAACATTCCTTTCCTGTTCACTTGTAATGTACTGGGGAAATGGGAAGAAAGAAGAAAAGAAAATGCCTCGTGTCGTAGGTTTACTAAGTTGTTATAACATCTAGATTAGCTCACTGTTGTGTATGTTAGTATAAAAAAGAGAGAGAACAGAAGATAAAAAGAAAGGACATGTTTAAAGTAATAAATAGAATCCCTAAAATACCAATGTAGCCTATGCTCCAGCTCTGAATGCTGACGTACATACGGGGGTTCAGAATTGTTTATGCTCAGTCAAATATATACAGTGATGGCTAGCGATATAATATATTATATATAATGTAATGTTTTGGCTCGCCACATAATTGTACGCATGTTAATCGCTGCGATTTGGTTTAAAAAAAAGATGTAAGTGGTGTGGGAACCGCTACATTTCACCACCTGGTTTTCGCCGCAGTCCGTCCTATCCTATGCTTCCTTTTAACACAAGGGGAGGAGGGGTGAAAAACTTGCCGCAGAAGAGTTCTGCAGTCCCGACTCCCGAGTCTCTGTCGAACTCAGGAAGCCGCTGTCTGAACCGTAAACCGTTAGCACTGAAATCATATCAAATACCACAACGTCTACAGGCACAATTACGTCTTAACTTACCCTTTGTGGATCAGATGGGAAATAGGCGAAGCGACTGGGGCAGGTAATCCACAACTTCACACGATTCGTGTCGGAGAGTTCATGCGGGCAAACGTTGAGCAAAAGTTCTTCCACATATTCTTCTCGCAGGACAAGACCAGATGGATAGACAGGGGATGTATTTTTTTAAGTCTCCGAATTGCTTTCATTCGTTGTTCTTTTCCTCTACATTCCCCTCCCTGTGCTGTTACTGTAGGATCAAACCATCACATTCCACCGTGTCCCTAACAATGAAGAAGGTGGGCTTTCCTTTCTGCGCCGGAGGACCCACCCCTTGGAATGACTCTACTCGGGTTGACCGCAAAAAGAACGCCCTTCCCGGCTGTAAAGTCCCGCCTCTCTCCCATACAAGTCTATCCGATGAAGAGCGAATTCAAGCTAAACAAACAGATGAGCTCTCAGACTCAGTACAGTATAAATATTACGCTATACACGCATATATCTGAATTACTTCTTTATATGCTCTCTCTTTATATACAAAATGCATGCAATGAAGTCAGTATATCATCTCAGTAGATTCAGAACATTGTTCAAAAAAGGATGGCATTGCAACTTGCAAGTTGAAAGGGCTCCACCACAGGAATGCAAGTTAGTCTGGGGCCTGGAATGGCAGGGACTGGGAGGAAACATCAAAAACGTTCTGCACCTTTTATGGTTACGGGGTGAGAAATATATAAAATGACATCATTCTCTTGAATGTGCCATGTTTTATTTTGAGTTTAGACCTTCAGCTATACAAAGGTCATTTTGTTGGCTATAATGTCGTCCTGACGTTATGGTTAATTTAATTCTTCCTATTCAGTAAATTGTTTCTTACCCAATGCATTGTGTCTTGAGCCCTAGCATCCATATTCTGGGCCTGGGGCAAATATTCAGTGGAAATAGCAGATCTACAAGCTTATCATCACATGTTGACTATAGTAGAGCTTGTATAAGACGCTATCTTGCTACACTCTGACCACTCTGTAATACAATAAATCATTGTCTTCGTCACTTCGTGTAAGTAATCAACTGGGGAAGTTTCATGGTGATAACAATTTAATATAGGTATAGTTTTGCCCACTCAATTCATAATTAACGTTCCAATTTCGGAGCTCTGGCTCATGGACTAAGAACCAAAAAGAACTGAACCGGTTCCCATTGGGAACCAACCGGTGGAAAAGGGGCCTAATTGAAAGGGTGCCCGACCGTTTATATGTTCACCTTTGTTTGCCTTCTCCGAGTCCTACCAAACCACACTGTTTTGCACAAATCTCTCCATGCACAACACAACACCTATTGCATGCCTGCCCAGACATAACACACTATGTTGCATCCATGCAAATGGAATGATTACCGTACAGTTTGCATTTGAATGAAATATGTTATTGCACAACATTTCACTGATGCAAATTACACCACATTTTAGGCCACTCCCCTTTCCACTGTGTGCGCGCACACACACACGCACAGTACAGTATGGTGCAGTACTTTACAGTGTGGCACTAGAGCGAGACCGGCCGAATGCCGGTCGAGTTCTAGTTCATACAGCTTTTTAACATCAATATTAAATACATTGCATTTTTTTTTTAACATTGTATCATGGTTAAAATATAATAACATAAGTTGACAAATTAATTCATGAGGAAGTATATTCATTTTTTTATTGGATGATGTACGATGATAAGAGCCGATTTTTATAAAGGTAGGCTATAGAGAGGGCCCTGTGTAGATGCCTGGGGGACTCTGATCAACTAAGCCTTGTGTTTATATCATGATGACTGAAGCTCACTGTCCAGTGACCAAAGCCTATATTAGAATATACCACAGCATACAGTATGCCAGTTTGTACTGTGATTCAATCACTCTCAAATGTCTCTGTCTCGCTCACCCCATGTTAGATCCTCAGCTGTGTGTGACTGTCACTGTCACATCATTCGCATCAGAGAAGGCTGAGTGGCAGGTTATCACCATTAGCAGTTCACCCCAGGACAAACTGTCTGTCCCACAGTCCCTATAGAGTCCAGATCCAGTGACTCTAAAAGGCTGGTATTCATGTCTGACATGTTGGAACATCGCATGGCAAAATCCTTGAGTTAAACCAACACTGTGTAATTCTCAGAGTCTACAGTATGTGTTTGGTTTTGAAGTCCAAGGCATTAACTGACACCACCTCAAGTTGATAGTATGCCCTGCATTGCAGTGATACAGTGATAGAGTGAGATTATTGTCGAGTGATTTTACTTTATTGTTTTGCTTATTTGTGTTTGCGTTGCATGATATTTTATATAACCTTTATGTTTCCACTGACTGCCACTAACCCACTGACTAATCAAGGACCTGCAGCTTTAAGGACCTGCACCTGGGTTGGGTGTGGTCAACCAGGAGCCCTATAGACGAATCCAGGAACGGGTCTCATGGTCGCAGCTTACGTTAAAAAAAAAAAAAAAAAAACGGAATGTCAAAATATCCACCGCGGTGGCTGAGACCAGAGCCATTGAGTAATGGTTGAGACGAAGCAGTAGAAGAATACACTGACGTCATATGCTGCTACGATACATACGCATCAAACAGGGCGCAAAGTAACCACAGTATACCGCTAATCAACTTACAAATTACATATACATACATATACATAGAGGCATTTCCTTTCCACCTTTCACCTTTCCTTTAATCCACCTGACACTGATCGACATATACCATACCACCATCGAAAGCCGATTAATCCACATCTTTATTACGTCATCATTGAGAGCTAGTTATACCAGTTATACCCTGAATTCATATGCTGCTACGATACATAGGCATCAAACGGGGCGCAAAGTAACCACAGTATACCGCTAATCAACTTACAAATTACATATACATAGAGGCATTTCCTTTAATCCACCAACACTGATCGACATAATATACGTCACCATCGAAAGCCGTCTCTTACCATACTTAATACTACTTTTTTACCTCCAAAAACTAGGTACGTAGCAAATAGCTAAAACTAATAATTCAATATTTCAAACTTTCTTTCACAGAGAAGCTGAGATTTGACTAGCGGTCAACAGTTTGTTTTTTTGCCGAATACCAGTTTATCATCATTTATCCCTCCCTCCTTTTTGCTAAATGGACGATACCTGGCACAGGTAAAATGAAGTGCCCTTCTGTTGACTGTCATGCGAGAAGGGCGTCAGCAATGGCAGCAGCCATGGGGGAGGGGCGTAGGTGCGGTCCACAGCACGAGAGGTGTTCCCAGACAGCACCAACCATCCTCATTCCCTCTTTGGGGAATGCACAAAAACCCCAACCACTACAACTATTCCAATGTATATCCGATAAAAAAAGATCTTGGGGTCCTGCCAGCATTCCCTCTCCGTGTCTCTGCACACCTGGGCTGAAGACATACCATAGTCTCTGTTGTCCAATGGCCGTGAAGATTAGGGATTCCACAGACTGACCTGAGCAGCAGTGCAGAACATCAGGGCTCGCCTATCTGTCTTATCTTTCCAGGGCAGAGTAGGCACTCAGGGCTCTTATGGCCTTATAGACACATTTATTTGACAGGAGGAATGAGATGGCAGGCTGGAGCCCAAGGCAGGATTTAAACCCGTGGAAGCATCTCTTACATAATGTAAGAAAGGTTTTACAAGTACTGTGGTTAAGTTCAATATGATTTATTTTCTCTTTTTCTTTTTGTTTATTCCAACAGCATTTCCACTTCAATAGGGGAGGATTATGTGAAATTGGTGTGGATTAGAGTATGAAGAAATATAAATGTGATGGTATTTTTGAGGGGCGCTATGTCCAGCTTTTAGTGTATGTTCAGTTGTTTACAAACTTTGTTGTACACAAACACAAATTAAATTCCCATTGACAATGAATGGACAATTTTACATCATGAGGATGTATGATGATAAGAGCAAATCTTCACACGACTGTGATTTTTTATCAAATTAAATTAGGTCAAATGTCAGTCAAATATGATGTAAATGTTGTCCCCACACGTCACAATATTTGCCATTGACAATGACAGGAGAAATTAGGTCAAATGTCCACCAAATATGACGTTTCATTTCCACTTCATAGAACTGGATCAACTTGACTAGACACTACCCTTTGTTTGTTTGGTGAAAGCACATTTTCACAGTACCTTTTAAGGCGAGTCCATCTGTTTTTGTATGTTGGGCTAATTTCGCAGGGAGAGGGGAGTTGCACCACTCAGTTCACACGGGTACATGTGATTTATACCTAAAAAGAAGAAATGAAAAATGATCATTAGGCCTACCTTCGTCAAAGTAACCACGGGTCGAGCAGATGGCCTCCCAGACTGCAGGTTGTCGAAACAGGGTCTGCTGTGTAAACGCTACGGCCCTGAGACTTACAACTGTAAAGCAGCCTTTGTCTAGAGAGATTGTGGTAGTAGATTTAAGATGTGTGTGTAATCCTGGTCTCTATACTGCCTCCCCCTGGCCAGCCGGGGCGTGTGATGGAGGGGAAAGGAACTGGTTGGAATAACGTGTTCCAACCAGTCTGGCTATGATGCTCGACTCAACATACTATACTGGAAACTACAAACAAAGACAGTATACCCCCACAAGGAAACCTTTCGGACGTGACCAAGGTGTTCCAGATCACTGGACCCGAGGACCTGCTGATCAAAGATCGGGCGCGTACAGCTATGGGCCAGACTCCCTAAACCGAACAGGCTACTGGGTTAGGACTGGTAACCAACCGGAACTGCCAGGGACCACACACACACCGCCAGCATCCGAACATGATGTTCACAAGCTAGCTACAAGACTTCACTAGGAATATTGCTGACCTAACAGATGAGCAGGCCAAGCTAACCTACCTAGAGCAGTCTACCTCCGGTAGAGCGCAAGAGATTGTAATTGCCTACAGAGTAGATCCCTTCCCTGGCATAGGACACCGGCGAGCCCTAAATCATCTAATGGAAGAATTTGGCAGAGCCCTACATGAGTACTCTATTTTTGAAGATGTCCATTTTGCTGCTCTCACTGAAAATTTCCCAGGTGATGCATGCACAACAAGAGGTAATGCCGTCACGTGTCAGATGTGCTACATCAAAACAAATCTGACTCGGTGCAGTGTGCTGTACCAATTGTGGGCATTATACCTTGCATTAACTATTCATTAATACAAGGTATTAAACCTTTTCATTAATTTGAAAATGTATGTATTTATAATAATACGTATGTAACATTTGTAAAACATATTACAATTTTGGTAGAGTAGCCTATATAATCCACAGTAGCCTAATGTGGGGAGGAAAATGGGGACCATATCTGTTTTATTTGTTTTTGTTTTTGATTGTTGAGTTGTGTTATGATTGTATATTTTTTGTTTTGTTAATGATTAACTTAATGTTTCTCTTTATCAAAAGTTCTCCAATGCTGAAAACCAAATTAAATGTATCTTAATGCTGACCTATAGTGACAGTGATACTGACGGAACAACTTTTCCATCTTGTTGCTACTCTGCTTGTCTAGTGCAATACCCTGTTTTGTGTTGTTTTGTGTTTTGTTTTCCTTTTTATCTTCTGTTAATTACCTTGTATTGATTGTATGCTTGTGGACCCTCTCGAAAACGAGATATTGTATCTCAAGGGGTATTCCAAATAAATAATTTCAATAGTAGGCCTACATAAATGCCCCCCAATCACCCACATTCTTAATGTTGTTAGACAACTCCTGATCTGTATATTGTGTCGAGCAGTGTGAGACCGAGCGTTGCAAATCACTGACCAGCCAGGTGATATTGCAGTCTGAGCCAATTCATGATTCATTGATCAGTGGTGACTGGTGAGTGAGACAATGTAGTAGGAACAATGGTAGGTTATCTTAAATGGTGTTTAGCCACAATGAATCCTGCCAACGATTAATTTTGTGTACATGTTACATGTTGAAACACTGTAATTCTATTTTGTTTGTTACTGAAGGAACCTATAATTTCTGTACATGAGTAGCCTATTTTGAGAGATATAGTAGAAGGTATACTTGTTAGTGCATTTCTCACCTGTTGCTAGCCAGGGAGAGATACTAAGCACGTTTGAGCCATAAATACCTCAAAATTACTGTACAAAACACCCTGTAAGCTATTGAATGTGCATGAGGTAAATTGCATAACTTCATTTCATTGTGATGATTAAAGGAGCATTTCATGTATTTTTATTTTTGTGAAGAAAGACATTTTCATTGTTGTGAGACAGTGTTGTCTCTCCAGCAATGTATATAATTGCCAATTGGATAAGATGTGAGTATAATGTCTTTATGTGAAAAGTTGATCGAAAGGCGGTTTATACAGTTAGACAGAATCACAGTGTGATTCTGTCTAACATTCTATGACATTTCTGCTTGTGCTTCTGTGTAACATTCTATATGTTTATGTGGTGACATTCAGTGTACAGCTGCAGTTGATGAGATGGTGTGGCCATTGTGAACTGAGTCACATGTATGCAACCGGAGAGCCACCTGGTAATGTAGTTTGTTTTAGTTATGCTTTTAGTATTTCACTTTGTATTTTGAGAACTGGTTTCAATGGATTAAACAGTGTTTTGTGTTTATAGGTTTATGTGGAGTTAGCAGCTGAGGTTTAACCGCTGTTCCTTTGTAGTTTTTGCAATAGATGTACAGGTTACAATTCAGCTGGCTGGCTACTGTGAGTGAGCAGGTTTATGCTCCTAGAATCTAGGGCCTGTCCTAGATCATAGATTTATAGTGATAAGTAGAATGCAGAGCTGGTCAGCTGGCTTGAACATTTTCTTTATGTTGTTATTTATGTTTGTCAAACCATCTCCCCAGTAGAATTCGGTCAGGTAACCAGCTGTGCCTACACTCCCCTTCATGTTGGGCTGCCATAGAGGTGAGGGGCTTGTTGGTACACTGGTTGACCTTATTGGTTTGTAGTGGTTATACGTTGCAGTGTTGGCTTGGGTGCCATTTGTAGGGTGTGGTGTTAAAATGTGTGAGTTCACCCATCTAGTCCCCTCTCTAAGCCTGCAGCCCATAGAAGTGGAGCACAAGCCAGCTGGTCTGTCTGTACTGTATAGCAACAATCAGGGGAAGCTTAAAAATGTTGTATGTCATTGCTGCTCATCAAAGTATTTAAATTAATTTGTAATAAAACTGTGTTTTATGAAAATTCTTTATTTGTACCAAATAATAAAGATTCATATTTGTATACCTGTCCTTCCTGTTAATCATGATAGCAGGGTTACACATTGAAGTGCACAAGAAGAAGCGCTTTCAACATTTTGAATGTTTTTCAATGTATTTCACATGATTACAAGAAATGAGAACTCCAAAATTGGTGGGAAAAACTAGACCTACCGGTATATTAAATTGTTTATAGGATTAATACATTAGTAGCTTTTTCATATTTTCGATTATTGTGCATATTCTCCTACATAATGCCTCATTTGCATATTTGAAAATGTAACATTTGTAATACAATAAATTGTCTCAATTGGGGAAGTTTCATGGTGATAACAATCTAATATAGGTATGCTTTTGCCAACTCAATTCATAATTTACGTCACAATTTTGGAGCTGTAGTGGCTCATGGACTAAGAACCAAAAAGAACTTAACCAAACATTGGGAACCAACCAGTGGAAAAGGGGCCAGTGTGTGTGAATAACACATGCTATTGGATCTTGTCTGATCTACTATAGGTCAGGTTTTTTATAGATTGGATGGGTGATTCAGATTCCCATCTTCATCCCTTGGAGTGTCTCGTGGAGAAGAGGACAGCGCTTCCCTTCCCATTCACCGAGGAGCCCAGGTGCATGTGAGGCCCCACAGTCTCCAAACCCAACGATCCAACAACGATTCCCAGTGCATACTGGGTGGTGAGCTACAGATCTGAATCTGGACACTGATGGTGAAACGGTGATTTCCCCTCCCTCACGGTTTGTGTGGTAGGACAAAGACCTCACAAAACACTGTCTCAATACAGATACAAGGGCCCAACGAGAACAAACCAAAATTACTTTGGCAACTAATGGAGCACGGCCCGCTCACGGAGCACGTCTTGTCTGCGAGACTGCTTGGGTCTAACAGGTAAAAAAAACTAACAAAAAAACAAATATTGACCTCTGCTGCCCCCAAGTGTTGAAAATGCATTCCTACACTGTTTGGCCAACAACAGGGGGGTGAAGGTTTGATTGATTGAAGTATTTAACAGTTTGCAGAATTACAGTACATTTCAAGCACAACTCAATACAAAAACTGCCATAAAGCATTACACTTGTTTACAAGAGGGTCCACTGTAGTATAGTAAGTGTTTTTTTTTTGTTTCCCCCGGCTGTTAAAGCAATCCTGGGCTTCCATAACACCAACAGTGCGTCAGTGCCACAGGCTGATCACCTCCATGCCACGCCACATTGATGAAATAATTTGTTAGAAATTAGCCAGACCAAGTATAGACTGCATACAATAATATACTTTTCAGATGGTTGACATTCCTCGTTTAAAAAAAACATATTTTTAGTGGTCTCGTAAAATATTCTAATTTGCCGAGATAGGATTTTTAGATTTTCATGAGCTGTACGCCATAATCATCAAGATTAAAACAAAAAGAAAAGGTTATAAATACTTAAGTTTCTCTTTTTGAATTATAGTATGGGAAAAAATGAACTTTTACACAATATTCTAATTAATTGAGATGGAGCTGTATATAAAGTTACAAGTACACACACAGACACACACATTGTGCATTGTTGCACAAAAAATGCATTCATAATATTATTAGGTCTGCCATTCCTTTAAATTTAATTTTATGGAGAGAGCAACACACACACACACACACACACACACACACACACACACACACACACACACACACACGCTTAAAGCTGCACTACGTAACTTTACTTTCCTGACTACTTTCCTGATTTGAACCCGTTTTCTGAAACCTTTTACCATTGATCTAATAGAGCGTACAGCCTGCCTGCTTGCTCAGGGAATAAATTATTGACCTTACGTTCAGGTCAAAAGTATAGGTTGTGTTGGGACCCAAGAAAAAGTGCCTATAGTAAATTAATTTCCTTTCCGACGTCATGGCCCATGGGCAATACTTATTCAATGCATTTTTGTATAGACAATTCCCTTATGGACTTTGGGTTAAAAGTTCTACTCAATAAAGTGACCTGATAATACGGCCTACAGATGAGATCCTGTGTCTAGGTGATACATGACCTTTGACACAATCTAAAAGAACAGGGAGACTAGATACAACCTCCCGAGGTGTGCCAATAGTTCTTACCATAATAGACCTAGAGTAAACATATCTCTTCACAGGCTAGCTGTACTTCAGAGCACAGTAGGCATAGGCCTGCATTATACATTACTACAACATGCAGCAAGGGGATTTACAAGATTGCTCAAGTGTGAAATATGATCCATTTGATTGATGTGAAACTTGAGTGGACAAGCAGTATAGGCTACAACCCGAGGCTGGAGGAAACACTGCAGGAAGTGTTGCCTCATCATGGACTTTCCTGATGTCACACCTCAAGTGTAAATGACGCACGCCTATGTTCCCACAGCACAGCAGCACGGTTGTCATGCTTATTATAAGCTACTTTGGGCTTGTTTTCCTGTAATGTCGCTTGTAAATATTGGTAGTTGCAGGTTGCATTGGGGGGGGGGGGGGGGGGGTTGTTAAGTGGAAGCCGGAAAAACTTAGCCTAGTCTCTTTTTTTGACTTTTTTTCACAGACCTGGCCACACCCACCTCAGCTTGTTTCACTATGACGCCTAGTTCCCAGTCTTCCCACTCCCACAGCACTTACCTCAACAACTTATTTCACTCTTTAGAACTGCATGCAAGTGCTTTGGGTAAGTCAACCTTACTGAATTAAAATGTGCAAGGTTGTTTAGTAGTTGGAGCCAGGGATTAGGCATGCTATCTGATATCATGATAACGTTATCATTAGATAGTTGTAGAATGTTTTAAAGATAATTAGGCCTATAATTTATATGGTTTGCTGCGCTCGAGAATTAACAGTGTATGACTGTTGTAAACCTATTTTAAAGGCATTCTGTCACAATATAGCCTAGCCCAGTTGTTCTCAACTCAGGGTGTGGGGACCCACAGGGGTCCTTGAGGGGGTTCCAGGAGGTTCCCAGCTAAATGATGGAGATTTGGTACCCTTATAGAAGTTGAGAACGTAAAATTAAACCAAATGGATCCGTAAAGTTAAACATCTGTATTACTTAATTTACAAGAAGTCTACACAAATAGAGAATGTTGATAAAAAAAAAAGGTCAACGTTTGCCTGTTATCTCTCCTATGGTAACACATCAATACAGCACATGGAGTTCGGGGTCCGAGAGGCTAAATCTCAGCAAATGGTGGTCTGTGGCTCAAATGCAGAATAAATAATGGACCTTGATATGAAGAATGTTGAAAACCACTGGCTTATAAAACACTAAGATTAAAGGCATTAGCAAGCTACATTTGGCATACAACTTTTGGCATACAAGTTGGATTTCAACGTTTCTCCTCTGTAAGTTTGTTGTATTTGCTGTCCATTTGTCCATGTGTCCCCATACTGTGCTGCTCGACTCTAAGAGATACCATGTCGTATTCTGGCTATGTTCCAGGTGGACAGCCATATAGAATGTGTTAAAGAAAGTGTTAAAGAACTTAATATTGAGAACATTTTAAATAGCTGGTATGATTTGTAAAGATGGGGATGCAATAATAATAGGATCAGTGATGATAATTAAAGTTGCATTCTATAAATATTATTGCCCACCCGTGCACAGACAGGCAGGCTGCAGTAGCCTCGCGTGGCCAGACTATATCACTGCGTGGCCGAGCGGTGCACACACCTCCTTTAAATAGCTATGTGTGTCTCTGTGTGTCTGTCTGAGTGTTTAGAGTACAACCTATTGACCCCTGCAGATGATTGGGGTCGTCAGGTCACACACACTGTTCATTCACACTAAGCAGTCAGCTAATTTGGGTCGACGTCGCATTGGGGGCACACACGCACGCACGCACGCAATCTTCATTGTCACATCACATTACAAGTAGGGTGGTTGAAAAACTTGCAGGCTCATCATTACAGTTAAGGATAGAGAGAAGAGAGGAGCATAAAGTGCATAATGACAAGGGGTGCTTGACTCAAAGGCTATAGCAGGAAGAAACCAAAAATACAAAGGGCAGGGAAGACATATTTCAATATTCTAACCACACACCTGGGGGTCTATTAGAGTAACGTTAACTCCATAAACACATACAAAACTGAAAAAGTCACAGCACGGCATGGAGACAACAATAGCTGATCTGTACAAGCTTGTGAGCTTGTACATACTGGTAGTCTATTTTTGCTGAATGTTTGCCTGGCCAGAATAGGGACACTAATGTGTCAGAATTTCTGCTTCTGACTGACATATTCATTGCTCATTTGCATGTTTGCTGTGTTGTCTCATGCTGCTGCAGCTGCCCTTCTAGAAATTGCTGTTCACATGCCACCACCCCAGCAATCACACATTGTTCTGGATTTATGATTTATGACCGTTCCAAACTCAGTTTGATGCTCATTTTCACAAGCTCATTCATATCTTTGCTGGGAAAAAAGGAACCTTGGGTCGGACTCAATCTTAGCTGCAGGTTGAAGCAACATCTGAACCTTGATATGGTATGCACTCTACCAGGTGAACCACCAGGACAAAGACATCTTCACTTCGGGTTGGAGTCTATTATGTTATAATAACCTGTATATTGAGTCTATTATGTTATAATAACCTATATATTGCCAATTGTATTTCCACAGAAATTGTCCTCTTAATGGAACACCTGCCTACAGAACCCACAATGGAGAGTTTGGAGACATCGGTGTCCCTTGGTACAACAGAAAATTCCTCTATGGTTTCCCCAGCTGCCACCAACGAACCCTTCCTGGATTCCGACTTCCGTTACATTCTCCTGTCAGTAGGTTATGGCATCATCCTCGTCTTGGGGTTCTTCGCTAACTGCTATGTCCTATTTGTCCTGCGCAGTCTCCGTGGGGCTAAAGCCATGCGTGAGATCCGTATCTACATGACCAACTTGACCGTTGCGGATTTCCTGTTCGTATGTGCCCTGCCATTCTGGATTGGCTACTACTACTGGGTCTACTCTGACTTCCTGTGCAGGTTGACTGGCTCGATGTTCTTCATCAACACCTACTGCTCCATCCTCTTCCTCGCAGCCATCAGTGTCAACCGGTACTGGGCGATCACACGGCCTCTGGATGCAGCTGCTTCTGACAACTGGCGCCGTGGTGTTGCCGTTACCATCACTATTTGGGTGGCAACTTTATCGATGGCCATTCCCTTCCTGTCACCGGGGGTCAATGTAGATGAGAGGAACGTGTCACGATGTTTTGAGGGATACCATGGGGAAAGTGATGGGGAGAAACGGGTTGTGGCAGCCACACATTTTGCCATCATTGGCATGTTCTTTGTGGTCTTTCTCCTCGTAGTGGTTTGTAACCTCCTTATTGCCCGCGCCTTGCTGACAAAATCCCCTATTAAGCAAGAACACAGCTTTGCATCCTCTGGCATTAAGCCCAAAGGAGTGAAAGGCAGGGCTCTCCAGATGTTGGGAGCAGTTGTGGGAGTGTTTGTCGTGTGCTTCCTGCCTCATCATATAATTCAAGGCCCCTGGACACTGGCAGTTCTGGAGATCAGGGAAGGCTGGGGCAGCACGTCCTGGGACCTGCAGACTCGCCAGGCTCTCAATGATGCCCATCAGATCACCCTGCTACTTATGGGGCTCAACTGCATTCTGGATCCTGTAGTTTATTGTTTTGCCACAAGGAAGTTCAGAAAGTTCATTGTCGCCCACTTCAGGAGAGTCAAAAATAGAGAGAGTCTTACTCACACACGGCCATCACTCCGATTAGCATGGCGAGCAGACACCAGAGTGAGAGGCGCTCAAATGAGCCTCATGGACGTAGAGGCCCAGAGAGGGAGAGACTTGAAATATTGAAAGTAATGTAAATATTTCCGTCTGTATTCAGTATTTCCTTCTGTCATTTGGCCACTTCTTTAAGACCACTGAACATTTTTCCAATATAAATTATGATGAACCACAGTCAGGTATACAATTTCACTCATTTCCATTGAAAACACCCCGTTACTTTGTAGCACTTAAATGTTTTCTTTTACTCAAGATTGTTTGCTAAATTCTTAAATTGTAAATTCTAAGGGCCCTATACATTTCTTTGACAATTTCACTATTTTTAAAAAACATTATAAAATTGTTCAACTAGCCGATCTACAAGCTCAGAACATGTCAATGTAGATTGGCTATTTGAAATATTCAAATTTATTTTTCAAAATAATGAAAAAGGCAAATAAGTTTAGGGATAAGGCCATAAGGGGTGAGGCACTGGTGAAAATGGGACCCTAATTATTCTTAATAAAGGCAAGCCTTTTTGTGTCATCTGTAATTGACAATAGCTGTAAAGTCAACTCTGTTCCACTCCAAAAGACAAAAGGACGCAACTCCAAATGTCCAACTCAATCCAATGATTCTTTATTTTCCAACTTTTTATCTCATTGTTGGCTTCATTGCTGATCATTTCAGTTAGGTTGAAAACCTTTGAACAAGGAGAAACAAAGATTAACAACAATGCCAACCAACAAATGATAATCCTTTCAAAACAGCAGGTTCTTTTGAACCATTCTTGATTTTGAACATTAAATATTCTTTAATAATCATGTCCTTTAAACAATTAGTATTCTTAAATAATCATGTCCTTTAAACAATTAGTATTCTTAAACAATGAATGCCTGAATTAAGTCTTTTAAATTAACATTAAAGTCAACATTTTAAACAAATTAAACATTTCAAACTACTTTACCCTTTAAGCTTGGATAAATTATTAAAGTTAAGTAAACATCTAGCATTTTAACTTGAATAAGTGAAGAAAAAAATAGCTGAACTTTAAGCTTGTAGAGCAGCTCTAATTGAACAAGGCATTTTAAACCTTTAACATGAATTGTCCACATTTTTAGTAGTCTTTCAAATTCTTAAATCATTTTAACATTTCTAACTTGGTCTTATTTTGTAAAGAGATACTTTTAAACATAAATTAAATCCAACCCTCAAGCAAGTTAATGTGTTCCTTCCCCACTTCAAACTGAAGCAGTTCAAGCTACTAAACACACAATTAGCCTGATTTTAACCACATTAAGCATTAAGTAACATTAAGCATTAAGCAGAAGTAGAATAAGCAGTTGAATAAATATAACAGACCATTCGCGTCTTTGGGGTAGAGCTCCTGGGTAGACCTTCAGCTTGCTTGTTTGTTTTTTGTGTGAGAGACACCACCACCAGCCTTTAACAGGTGTTCAATCACCCAAATGAGCACCAGCAGCCATCTTGCAGCTGATGCACTCTGGGAGATGTAGTTGTCTGAAGTGTCTTGTTGAAGACTCATGCTCCATTTATGAGTTTATGCTCCACTCATGAGTTTTGACCGCACAATAGCTGTCATTTAATTTTTGCCTTTACTGTGATTAAAATAATGAATATGTTTCATTGCCTGTTCATCACCAGTGCCAGATGATTTAACTTCAGATAGCCTCCCAGAAACAGCCCAGATATGCAGTCAAAACCATAGTCAAAACACATGTGGAAAAGGAGATTGGCTTCTGCTGCCCTCAAGTGATGAAAATGCACTGCTACACTCTCTACTATCTAAATAAAACTACCACCAGGCCAGCCACTAAAGGCATTGGGCAAGCAATTTTTGAAAGTCATGCTCATGCACTGTTGACAACTGTTGATGCAATTAACAGAGGATGTGGTTTTGAGTGTAATAGCATCGTTGTGTCAGTATAACACTTCAACTTCTTCAAGTTATCAACCCGAAGACATCTGGACAGATCATATCCTGAAGACTGTTCAGTCAGTGCTCATAATTCTGTGCAGCGTAAAATACAATAACAAAAGTTGGATTTCAACGTTTTCCCTTGGTAAGTATACGCTCAATGGTTGTTATGTGTGTGTGCGTGCATGCGTGCGTGTGTGTGTGTGTGTGTGTGTGTGTGTGTGTGTGTGTGTGTGTATATATATATATATATATATATATATATATATATATATATATATATATTTTTTAAGTTATAGTCCCCTCCCACTGATTTTAAAATCCAATTTCAGGCTTACAATAGTATGGAATATCAAAACTCAGTTTGATGCTCATTTTCACACGACTCACAAGCTCATTATATCTTTGCTTTGCCTATGCATGTTTCATGATAAATGCTTTTATGTGATGTATTCCCATGCTTTTGTTCTTGCTTAATGTAAGTCGCTCTGGATTAAGAGCGTCTGCTAAATGCCTAAATTGTAAATTGTAAAGAGAACCTCGGGTCGGACTCAATCTTAGCTGGTTGAAGCAACATCTGAACCTTGATATGGTATGCACTCTACCAGGTGAACCACCAGGACAAAGACATGTTCACTTCACTTTGGGTTGGAGTCTATTATGTTATAATAACCTGTATATTGAGTCTATTATGTTATAATAACCTATATATTGCCAATTGTATTTCCACAGAAATTGTCCTCTTAATGCCTACAGAACCCACAATGGAGAGTTTGGAGACATCGGTGTCCCTTGGTACAACAGAAAATTCCTCTATGGTTTCCCCAGCTGCCACCAACGAACCCTTCCTGGATTCCGACTTCCGTTACATTCTCCTGTCAGTAGGTTATGGCATCATCCTCGTCTTGGGGTTCTTCGCTAACTGCTATGTCCTATTTGTCCTGCGCAGTCTCCGTGGGGCTAAAGCCATGCGTGAGATCCGTATCTACATGACCAACTTGACCGTTGCGGATTTCCTGTTCGTATGTGCCCTGCCATTCTGGATTGGCTACTACAGTCGCCATGGTGACTGGGTCTACTCTGACTTCCTGTGCAGGTTGACTGGCTCGATGTTCTTCATCAACACCTACTGCTCCATCCTCTTCCTCGCAGCCATCAGTGTCAACCGGTACTGGGCGATCACACGGCCTCTGGATGCAGCTGCTTCTGACAACTGGCGCCGTGGTGTTGCCGTTACCATCACTATTTGGGTGGCAACTTTATCGATGGCCATTCCCTTCCTGTTGTCACCGGGGGTCAATGTAGATGAGAGGAACGTGTCACGATGTTTTGAGGGATACCATGGGGAAAGTGATGGGGAGAAACGGGTTGTGGCAGCCACACATTTTGCCATCATTGGCATGTTCTTTGTGGTCTTTCTCCTCGTAGTGGTTTGTAACCTCCTTATTGCCCGCGCCTTGCTGACAAAATCCCCTATAATGCGACAACACAGTACTCAGAGTACTGCATCCTCTGCCACCAGGGGAGTGAAAGGCAGGGCTCTCCAGATGTTGGGAGCAGTTGTGGGAGTGTTTGTCGTGTGCTTCCTGCCTCATCATATAATTCAAGGCCCCTGGACACTGGCAGTTCTGGAGATCAGGGAAGGCTGGGGCAGCACGTCCTGGGACCTGCAGACTCGCCAGGCTCTCAATGATGCCCATCAGATCACCCTGCTACTTATGGGGCTCAACTGCATTCTGGATCCTGTAGTTTATTGTTTTGCCACAAGGAAGTTCAGAAAGTTCATTGTGGCCCACTTCAGGAGAGTCAAAAAAAGAGAGTCTTGCTCACACACGGCCATCACTCAGATTAGCATGGCGAGCAGACACCAGAGTGAGAGGCGCTCAAATGAGCCTCTGGACGTAGAGGGCTAGAGATGTTGATTTTGTTTTTAAATTAAAATTAAAATTATGAACAAAAAAAAGACAAATTTTAAATTATGGAAATATAATATTCATTATAATACGACAATTTACTTCTCTTCTTCTATATTTGGCCACTTCTTGAAGACCACAGAGTATTTACCAATACAAATACATGCGGATCGAGTGTTATAATGAAGACCACTGAATATTTACCAATACAAATACATGTGGAGTGTTACGATGAATTTGGCTTTAGACCGACTTTTGTTTGTCAGGCTCTGGTTGTAGGTCCTCAAGTGGTAGCCTATACTCAATTTCAACAAACTAATTGGCTGCTAAACACCCTATGTCGGACACTTACCCTGACCAGAACAGACCAAACCCATAGTAAACTTAACCATAGCTTTTCCCAAACTGAGTATTTTTTTAATAATAAAGTAACCTATACTTGTAGAAAACCGATTCATGTCTATGCCCCGGACAGGCACCTTGTCATCAGTGTCAGAATCATGGTTTAACGGAAGAACACCAGCTTGAATGAAGGAATCAAAAGCCCCAGTGTCCCTAAGAATAGTATATTCTATATATTGATATACGTCATGTTTGGACTGGTATTGTGAAGCAAAGAAACAGAAGTTACAATCTTAGGCCATATTTCCACTGTATTGCAACATTGCTCTATAGTTCTCAAAATCGAAATGTTCCATCTTAAGAGTCCTTATTAAGAGAGAGAAAAAACCTCACATAATATGCCTTATTCTTTTGTCTTTTATTGTTACGATTAACAAGTTTTCCCACGCAGAAGGAAAATATATATTTTCCATTCCAAATATATTTTCTCCCGTGTATTTTGCCAATACAATATACAGTTTTTGAGCCCTCAAGCGTCATCTTCATGCAGGGCATGCTTACTTTACTGCGCTTTTATTTGTTTTTGCTTTATTGTTTAAATGCTCCCAAATCATATTGACATTGAAATTGCATATTGTTTTTCTGTTCCAGTTGATTCAATTTCCCCTCAGGGATTAATAAAGTATATCTCATCTCATATCTCGAAATCAATCATATAATCTAACATTTGGTAGAGGGACAATGTCTTAGTATATTAGTTACTCTATTAAAGTCAAATGTGCTTAATTTGCCCCATTCCTCTGATCTGTTTCTGCATGATACCCGCACAAAATCACCTTAACAACAGTATAATTTTCACATCTCTTTAGGACAGTTGTGTTTACGACTTGACACACATTCATCAGTCATTAGTCATTTCATGTCGCGGTGCTTGACTAAGGGCCGATTCATACTCCTATTTTAGAGCTGAATAAAAGTCGGTTCGGCACTGTAGAGCCTACAATGTGACGTCATTTGAGGTTCGGGGGGACGGGTACCATCCTAAAGTCGGCTCTTCTTCGGTGCTACTGAAAATTTCTGACGAGCCGAAATCATTTCGGCACTACAGCGCCGAAACAGCTTTAGAGCCGAATAAAAGTCGGTTCGGCTCTAACCTCGCCTCACCAGGCTTTCCACCACCTCGGAGGAAAGCCTGGTCTCTGTTTCAAAAGTCCGTATGATCCGGGCTGGGGCCGGATGATGTGGTTACGTCATGTTGTAGTATTGTTTTGTAGTCGCCAGACAGGATGAACAGGCGGCGACAACTTCCTTTTCCCTCTCAATAAAAGCTCTCGCTTACGAGAGCTTTTATTGCTTTTAATCAAACAGGAAGCAACAAACAGCTTCCTGTTTGTTGTACCAAACCATTGCCATACCATTGCCTACAACATGACGTAAGCATATGATATGCTTACGTCATGTTGTAGGCAATGGTATGGCATTCAGTAGCACCGAAGAAGAGCCGACTTTAGGATGGTACCCGTCAGAAATTTTCAGTAGCACCGAAGAAGAGCCGACTTTAGGATGGTACCCGTCCCCCCGAACCTCAAATGACGTCACATTGTAGGCTCTACAGTGCCGAACCGACTTTTATTCAGCTCTAAAATAGGAGTATGAATCGGCCCTTAGTCAAGCACCGCGACATGAAATGACTAATGACTGATGAATGTGTGTGATATGCTGCATATCATCCGGCTCCAGCCCGGATCATATACCGAAATGAAATGGTGCCCAGGCTAGTTCGGCTCTGTAGAGCCTACAATGTGACGTCATTTTAGGTTTGGGGGGGCGGGTACCGTCCTAAAGTCGACTCTTCGGTGCTACTGAAAATTTCTGACGAGCCGAAATCATTTCGGTACTACAGCGCTGAAACAGCGGTAAAATAGGAGTATGAATCGGCCCTAACACACATAGTCATCCGCAGTCATGTAGGTGGTATCCAGGTCTGAGTAGCTTTTGTTGGTGCTTGTATAGTTCATGTACACCTCTCCTTCATCTCCGCTGTGTGGCACGTCCCTCCTAGTGGAAAAAAGAACCAGAACAGAACAGACATGATCATGTTAATAAAGATGTATAGTTCATTGCATCGTGAGAGAGCGATAATGTGTGTGTGTGTGTGTGTGTGTGTGTGTGTGTGTGTGTGTGTGTGTGTGTGTGTGTGTGTGTGCGTGCATGCGTGTGTGCGTGCCGTGAGTGTGTGTGTGACCAGTGCCGGTTCTAGGCCTTTTGAGGCCCTAGGCAACATATTATACAGAGCCCAAAATGGTTATAAACAAATCACAAATGTTTATAAACAAATCACAAATGTTTATAAACAAATCACAAATGTTTATAAACAAATACCAAAATGTTTATAAACAAATCCCAAATCCCTTGGTCCTACCCCCCCCGACCATGAGACTTACTACAGGTAAACTGGTAGTGGTCCTACCCCCCCCATGAGACTTACAAATCCCAAATGTTTATAAACAAATCCCAAATGTTTGTAAACAAATCCCAAATGTTTATAAACAAATCCCAAATGTTTATAAACAAATCCCAAAATGTTTATAAACAAATCACAAATGTTTATAAACAAATCACAAATGTTTATAAACAAATACCAAAATGTTTATAAACAAATCCCAAATCCCTTGGTCCTACCCCCCCGACCATGAGACTTACTACAGGTCAACTGGTAGTGGTCCTACCCCCCCCATGAGACTTACAAATCCCAAATGTTTATAAACAAATCCCAAATGTTTGTAAACAAATCCCAAATGTTTATAAACAAATCCCAAAATGTTTATAAATAAATCACAAATGTTTATAAACAAATCACAAATGTTTATAAACAAATACCAAAATGTTTATAAACAAATCCCAAATCCCTTGGTCCTACCCCCCCGACCAACAGTGTGACATGTGTGACGTGTGTGCGTGCGGGTTAGGGTTTTTTCCATCAAAAACTTACTTTGGTACCACTGCAGGTCCATCAATACCTGAAAATAAGGAGGAATAAGTTATGAAAACAAACAAGAACTTTTAGTTTTAACGGTCCATAAAACAGCATTTTGCTTTACATGAAAGAGCATCTATTCCAGCATATTGTTTGTCTAAACAAGAAATTGGGTGAAACCGCTTGCCTTCAGGCAGTGCATTGGTAGCATGTGGAGCTGCTCTGTCATTGGCTCTCTGGTAACACAGCCAGAGCAGAATAGTGAGGATGATGAGCCATGCCAGGAATGACAGGATGAAGGCTGTTAAGCCTAATTGTCCAACAACTTCAGTAGGGAGAAAGGAATTAGAACATTCAATTCGTTAAGTGTGCAGAACAAAACCACAAAAAAAGTTATACAATCAATTATGCTATACATGATGAATAATGTGAGAATTCATGCAGTTTATTTCTGTCATATGAAGTCTACAAACCATTTGTAGGTAGAGAGATCACGTCGACTGTGTGGTTAAGGCTCTGCTCTTCCTGTCGGAGCCCCTGAATGATGCTCAGAGCATGGCAGGAATATTGAGCGCTCTCCTCTGCCTGGGTGAGGGTCAGGTCTCTACTACTGCCAACCATTTCCCTGCCGCCGTGGTCTGTCCATTTGTCCCAGGACCAGTTGACAGCCGAGGGGATGGTGGAGGCATCGCAGTGAAGAGTGACACTGTCACCTTCCACAATGATCGAATGGCTGGGAGCGGCCACCACCCGCAGAGGGGAGAGCTTTTCTGGGGAGGAGGGAATATTGGAGGATGGGGAGAAGTGGAAATGGACAATGGAAAAACAGAATAGACATATTTTACAGCCTTTTAATAGAAAAATCCAATTAAGCCCTATTTTATGTCATGCAATGGTGTTGTGCAACAAAAACAGTCAATCTACAAGTTGTGAGCTTTCTATTTTAGCTTTTTTTATGTTTGAAAATATTTGCCGTTGAAAGTGGTTAAACAACATTAATAATTTTATATGCAGTCATATTTTATTTGATGGAAAGAGAAAGATATATACTTACCAACGATGACCAGATCAACTGTGTCACTGCATACTTCAGGCTGCGTACAACACTTGTATTCTCCGGTTTTATTAACACTGGCTGTGAAAGTTAGATTAACACTATAGCCACTTTCAACAAGTGTGTCCCAATGGTACCAAGATGTGGTATTGTAGATGTCACCACAGCAGCTCAGACGTACTTCTCCATCCACTAGAACCGCTCTCGCTCCAGTAATGTTAAGAGCAGAAGTTTTCTGCATAATGAGCTGGGTCAATCCTGCAAAAACAGGCAAAAGAAGGGTCGTCTGAACGAGATGTCAGCCTTCTTGCATCCAGAAAACACTGTGTCCAACACAAACAAATAAAAGCTATCTGTGGTGTCCTACATGTCAGGAGGAAGAGCTAGTCTCCTAGGAATCTGATGAATCCCAGACCAGTTGGCTCCCTATAGGCATCCCTATTTCGTGCATGAAATACTATCTGGGTAAAATGTAACATTTTAAACTTCTAGTTGTTTTAAATTTTCAAAATGTTCAACAATATCAAAATGGTTCTTTTAGTAATTGTTGAAAATGTGAAAGTATGAAATAGACTTTAAGTGGTTAAATGTTTGATTTGGCTTAAAGGGCCACTTTGCAAACAGAGCTTATATTTTAAGGATATTATGAGTGAGTACGGAAGAGGACCCAAATGCAGGCAACAGTAGGCAGAGCAATAAACTTAGAAGGATTTATTAAACAAACTGAGGTTCTTCCATAAACGGGGCAAAGAAGGCATGACAAAACCACAGAAACTATACAGGAACTCACACCACAGGAAACTACGAACCAACAAGAACAATATGCAAACACAGGACTTAAATACACACAGGATAACAGGGCACAGGTGGAACCAAAATACAATCAACATTAGGATAGGCTGGGGGACACAGGTGGAAACACTGACAAATTACAAGGCAGGAACACTAGGCACAAATACTACAAAAGGAAATACAAAACCAAAGAGAACAGTCAGGAACACATGAGCAAAACATACAAAACATACTGAAATCAGTGAAATGACAGAAATAGATCCAGAAGTCCAATATCAAATAAGGACAGTCAAAGTTCACAGTCCGAGGAGCGGACTGCGACATAAACTTAACGCAGGCACATAGGCAACAATTAAACTGAGGCTAAAGCGTAGCAGCATAGATATAGGGGTTCCAATTTAATGGAGCTAGATACTGAGAAGATACTACTAGTCTTATGATACTGAGAAGATACTAGACAAGATACTACTGACATGATTCTGCTGACAAGATACTGACATGTTACTAGACATGATACTATACAATGAATGTCAATGATACTGACATTATACTGACCATGATATTGACATGATACTGACATGATATTGACAAGATACTCAAAGTTCACGGTCCGAGGAGCGGACCGTGACAAAGGATGTTTAGGACACAAGAAACACTTTCCTGGGGTTTTTATGTGTAATATGTTTTTTCTTTTTTTTTTTGTCTAGACGGCACCGGATTTCTCCTCCCATCCACTTGCATTAACTTGCTCAAAAGTGCATGAGGCAATTTCACTCACTACTTCCGGAGAGTGCATTTTGGGATGGATTGGGCCAAATCGTGAACGTGCTGGCCGTTGACTATCATTGCACACATTCATGTATGAAACAGCGTTCACGTGTCATTGCCCCATAACGTGAACGTGCGCAATGATAGTCAACGGACCAGTGCTGGCTCGAGCTGCGATAACAAATTTGGCCACTATGTCCATTTCGCCTCAGGGTGCCGTCTCTATTAATATATAAGATTTTAGTCATGATGCCATGTTCATGACCAAAAACCTGTCATGAACTTCCTTCCTGGACTACAAAGTCACACCTCCAAAGCATTATGGGCATTGTAGGAATTCAGCAATCCAGTCAAACCCACATAGACTTCATTATTTTTCTGGCCATATATAGGGTGCAAATTTCAAATTGTGCTACAGTTATCTACTACAAATACTATTAACATTGACTGACTGCAGTTTCTTCCAGTGGTGAAATGTCCCTTTAAGTTTGATAATGTTTTAACTGGTCCTTTAGATGTCTCAGAGTCATATAGGTTTAGAGGCATGTACCAAGACATTTTGCCAATAAATTATGTATTTCTTTATTCCATTGTGTATAGAACTAGCTGGTACAGACTGAGCAATTGTTGCTCTTCCATTTAGTTTGAAAATGACCATTAATTGTAAGTTTCTGAAAAGGTTTAATATGTTAGGTTAGTAGATACAAAAGAGAGTTGTTTTGTTTAGAGATTAGATTAATTAATTGGTTGATTGATTGATTAAGTAAT